>NW_026948258.1:0-70000 GCF_963921235.1 Mobula hypostoma | reverse complement strand
CCGTCTCTCCACCGTCCTCCTCGTCTCTCCTCCGACTCCCCGTCTCTCCTCCGACTCCACGTCAAATTCACCCACACGTCCACCGCTCTCCACATCTCTCCTCCACTCCCCGTCTCTCCACCGTCCTCCCCGTCTCTCCTCCGACTCCCCGTCTCTCCTCCGACCTCCCCGTCTCTCCTCCGACTCCCCGTCTTCCACCGTCCTCCTCGTCTCTCCTCCGACTCCCCGTCAAAAACACCCGCACGTCCACCGTCCTCCTCGTCTCTCCTCCGACTCCCCGTCAAAAACACCCGCACGTCCACCGTTCTCCACATCTCTCCTCCACTCCCCGTCTCTCCTCCGACTCCCCGTCTCTCCTCCGACTCCCCGTCTCTCCACCGTCCTCCCCGTCTCTCCTCCGACTCCCCGTCTCTCCTCCGACTCCCCGTCTCTCCTCCGTCCTCCCCGTCTCTCCTCTGTCCTCCCCGTCTCTCCTCCGTCCTCCCCGTCTCTCCACCGTCCTCCCCGTCTCTCCTCCGACTCCCCGTCTCCCCACCGTCCTCCCCGTCTCTCCTCCGACTCCCCGTCTCTCCACCGTCCTCCCCGTCTCTCCTCCGACTCCCCGTCTCTTCTCCGACTCCCTTTCTCTCCTCCGACTCCCCGTCTCTCCTCCGACTCCCCATCTCTCCACCGTCCTCCCCGTCTCTCCTCCGACTCCCCGTCTCTCCACCCTCCTCCGACTCCCCGTCTCTCCTCCGACTCCCTTTCTCTCCTCCGACTCCCCGTATCTCCTCCGACTCCCCGTCTCTCCACCGTCCTCCCCGTCTCTCCAACATCCTCCCCGTCTCTCCTCCGACTCCCCGTCTCTCCTCCGACTCCCTTTCTCTCCTCCGACTCCCCGTCTCTCCACCGACTCCCCGTCTCTCCACCGTCCTCCCCGTCTCTCCTCCGACTCCCCGTCTCTCCACCGTCCACTCCCCGTCTCTCCTCCGACTCCCCGTCTCTCCTCCGACTCCCCGTCTCTCCTCCGCCCTCCCCGTCTCTCCACAGTCCTCCCTGTCTCTCCACCGTCCTCCCCGTCTCTCCTCCGACTCCCCGTCTCTCCACCGTCCTCCCCGTCTCTCCTCCGACTCCCCGTCTCTCCACCGTCCTCCCCGTCTCTCCACAGTCCTCCCCGTCTCTCCACCGTCCTTCCCGTCTCTCCTCCGACTCCCTTTCTCTCCTCCGACTCCCCTTCTCTCCTCTAACTCCCTGTCTCACCACCGTCCTCCCCGTCTCTCCTCCGACTCCCCGTCTCTCCACCGTCCTCCCCGTCTCTCCTCCGACTCCCCGTCTCTCCACCGCCCTCCCCGTCTCTCCACAGTCCTCTCCCCGTCTCTCCACCGTCCTTCCCGTCTCTCCTCCGACTCCCCGTCTCTCCACCGTCCTCCCCGTCTCTCCTCCGACTCCCCGTCCACCACCGTCCTCCCTGTCTCTCCTCCGACTCCCCGTCTCTCCACCGTCCACCATCCTCCCAGTCTCTCCTCCGACTCCCTGTCTCTCCTCCGACTCCCTTTCTCTCCTCCGACTCCCTTTCTCTCCTCTGACTCCCCGTCTCTCCTCCGACTCCCCGTCTCTCCACCGTCCTCCCCATCTCTCCACCGTCCTCCCTGTCTCTCCTCCGACTCCCCGTCTCTCCACCGTCCACCATCCTCCCCGTCTCTCCACCGTCCTCCCCGTCTCTCCTCCGACTCCCCGTCTCTCCACCGTCCTCCCCGTCTCTCCTCCGACTCCCCGTCTCTCCACCGTCCTCCCCGTCTCTCCACCGTCCTCCTCATCTCTCCTCCGACTCCCCGTCTCTCCTCCGACTCCCTTTCTCTCCTCCGACCTCCCCATCTCTCCTCCGACTCCCCGTCTCTCCACCGTCCTCCCTCGTCTCTCCTCCGACTCCCCGTCTCTCCTCCATCTCCCTCGTCTCTCCTCCGACTCCCTCCCCGTCTCTCCTCCGTCCCTGGTCTCTCCTCCGACTCCCTGTCTCTCCTCCGTCCTCCCCGTCTCTCCTCCGACTCCCCGTCTCTCCTCCGCCCTCCCCGTCTCTCCACCGTCCTCCCCGTCTCTCCACCGTCCTCCCCGTCTCTCCTCCGACTCCCCGTCCACCACCGTCCTCCCTGTCTCTCCTCCGACTCCCCGTCTCTCCACCGTCCACCATCCTCCCAGTCTCTCCTCCGACTCCCTGTCTCTCCTCCGACTCCCTTTCTCTCCTCCGACTCCCTTTCTCTCCTCTGACTCCCTGTATCTCCTCCGACTCCCCATCTCTCCACCGTCCTCCTCGTCTCTCCTCCGACTCCCCGTCTCTCCTCCGACTCCCCGTCTCCCCACCGTCCTCCCTGTCTCTCCTCCGACTCTTCGTCTCTCCACCGTCCTGCTCGTCTCCCCACCGACTCCCTGTCTCTCCTCCGACTCCCTGTGTCTCCACCGTCCACCATCCTCCCAGTCTCTCCACCGTCCTCCCCGTCTCCTCCAACTCCCCATCTCTCCACCGTCCTCCTCGTCTCTCCTCCGACTCCCCGTCTCTCCTCCGACTCCAAATCTCTCCTCCAACTTCCCGTCTCTCCTCCGACTCCTCGTCTCTCCTCCAATTCCCGGTCCCTCCTCCGACTAAACGTCTCTCCTCGGACTCCCCCAAAAACCCGTCCACTGTCCTCCCCATCTCTCCTCCGACTCCCACCAAACACCCGTCCACCATCCTCCCCGTCTCTCCTCCGACTCCCCGTCTCTCCACCGTCCTCCCCGTCTCTCCTCCGACTCCCCGTCTCTCCACCGTCCTCCCCGTCTCTCCTCCGACTCCCCGTCTCTCCACCGTCCACCATCCTCCCCGTCTCTCCTCCGACTCCCCGTCTCTTCTCCGACTCCCTTTCTCTCCTCCGACTCCCCGTCTCTCCTCCGACTCCCCGTCTCTCCACCGTCCTCCCCGTCTCTCCTCCGACTCCCCGTCTCTCCTCCGACTCCCCGTCTCTCCACCGTCCTCCCCGTCTCTCCTCCGACTCCCCGTCTCTCCACCGTCCTCCCCGTCTCTCCTCCGACTCCCCGTCTCTCCACCGCCCTCCCCGTCTCTCCACAGTCCTCCCCGTCTCTCCACCGTCCTCCCCGTCTCTCCTCCGACTCCCCGTCTCCCCACCGTCCTCCCCGTCTCTCCCCGTCCTCCCCGTCTCTCCTCCGACTCCCCGTCTCTTCTCCGACTCCCTTTCTCTCCTCCGACTCCCCGTCTCTCCTCCGACTCCCCGTCTCTCCACCGTCCTCCCCGTCTCTCCTCCGACTCCCCGTCAAAAACACCTGCACGTCCACCGTCTTCCTCGTCTCTCCTCCGACTCCCTGTCAAAAACACCCGCTCGTCCACCGTTCTCCACATCTCTCCTCTACTCCCCGTCTCTCCTCCGACTCCCCGTCTCTCCTCCGACTCCCAGTCTCTCCTCCGTCCTCCCCGTCTCTCCTCCGTCCTCCCCGTCTCTCCACCGTCCTCCCCGTCTCTCCTCCGACTCCCCGTCTCTCCACCGTCCTCCCCGTCTCTCCTCCGACTCCCCGTCTCTCCACCGTCCACCATCCTCCCCGTCTCTCCTCCGACTCCCCGTCTCTCCTCCGACTCCCCGTCTCTCCTCCGACTCCCCGTCTCTCCACCGTCCTCCCCGTCTCTCCTCCGTCCTCCCCGTCTCTCCTCCGACTCCCCGTCTCTCCACCGTCCTCCCCGTCTCTCCTCCGACTCCCCGTCTCCCCACCGTCCTCCCCGTCTCTCCTCCGTCCTCCCCGTCTCTCCTCCGACTCCCCGTCTCTCCTCCGACTCCCTTTCTCTCCTCCGACTCCCCGTCTCTCCTCCGACTCCCCGTCTCTCCACCGTCCTCCCCGTCTCTCCTCTGACTCCCCGTCTCTCCACCGTCCTCCTTGTCTCTCATCCGACTCCCCGTCTCTCCACCGACCTTCCCGTATCTCCTCCGACTCCCCGTCTCTCCACCGTCCTTCCCGTCTCTCCTCCGACTCCCCGTCTCTCCACCGTCCTCCCCGTCTCTCCTCCGACTCCCCGTCCACCACCGTCCTCCCTGTCTGTCCTCCGACTCCCCGTCTCTCCACCGTCCACCATCCTCCCAGTCTCTCCTCCGATTCCCTGTCTCTCTTCCGACTCCCTTTCTTTCCTCCGACTCCCTTTCTCTCCTCTGACTCCCTGTATCTCCTCCGACTCCCCGTCTCCCCACCGTCCTCCCTGTCTCTCCTCCGACTCCCCGTCTCTCCACCGTCCACCACCGTCTTCCCTGTCTCTCCTCCGACTCCCCGTCTCTCCACCGTCCACCATCCTCCCAGTCTCTCCACCGTCCTCCCCGTCTCCTCCGACTCCCCGTCTCTCCACCGTCCTCCCCGTCTCTCCTCCGACTCCCCGTCTCTCCACCGACTCCAAATCTCTCCACCGTCCTCCCCGTCTCTCCTCCGACTCCCCGTCTCTTCTCCGACTCCCTTTCTCTCCTCCGACTCCACTTATCTCCTCCGACTCCCCGATTCACCACCGTCCTCCTCGTCTCTCCTCCGACTCCCCGTCAAAAACACCCGCACGTCCACCGTCTTCCTCGTCTCTCCTCCGACTCCCTGTCAAAAACACCTGCTCGTCCACCGTCCTCCCCGTCTCTCCTCCGACTCCCCGTCTCTCCACCGACCTCCCCGTCTCTCCTCCGACTCCCCGTCTCTCCTCCGACTCCCCGTCTCTCCTCCGTCCTCCCCGTCTCTCCACCGTCCTCCCCGTCTCTCCTCCGACTCCCCGTCTCTCCACCGTCCTCCCTGTCTCTCCTCCGACTCCCCGTCTCTCCACCGTCCACCATCCTCCCCGTCTCTCCTCCGACTCCCCGTCTCTCCTCCGACTCCCCGTCTCTCCTCCGACTCCCCGTCTCTCCACCGTCCTCCCCGTCTCTCCACCGTCCTCCCCGTCTCTCCTCCGACTCCCCGTCTCTCCACCGTCCTCCCCGTCTCTCCTCCGACTCCCTTTCTCTCCTCCGACTCCCCGTCTCTCCTCCGACTCCCCGTCTCTCCACCGTCCTCCCCGTCTCTCCTCCGACTCCCCGTCTCCCCACCGTCCTCCCCGTCTCTCCACCGTCCTCCCCGTCTCTCCTCCGACTCCCCGTCTCTTCTCCGACTCCCTTTCTCTCCTCCGACTCCCCGTATCTCCTCCGACTCCCCGTCTCTCCACCGTCCTCCCCGTCTCTCCTCCGACTCCCCGTCTCTCCACCGTCCTCCCTGTCTCTCCTCCGACTCCCCGTCTCTCCACCGCCCTCCCCGTCTCTCCACAGTCCTCCCCGTCTCTCCACCGTCCTTCCCGTCTCTCCTCCGACTCCCCGTCTCTCCACCGTCCTCCCCGTCTCTCCTCCGACTCCCCGTCCACCACCGTCCTCCCTGTCTCTCCTCCGACTCCCCGTCTCTCCACCGTCCACCATCCTCCCAGTCTCTCCTCCGACTCCCTGTCTCTCCTCCGACTCCCTTTCTCTCCTCCGACTCCCTTTCTCTCCTCCGACTCCCCGTCTCTCCTCCGACTCCCCGTCTCCCCACCGTCCTCCCTGTCTCTCCTCCGACTCCCCGTCTCTCCACCGTCCACCACCGTCCTCCCTGTCTCTCCTCCGATTCCCCGTCTCTCCACCGTCCACCATCCTCCCAGTCTCTCCACCGTCCTCCCCGTCTCCTCCAACTCCCCATCTCTCCACCGTCCTCCTCGTCTCTCCTCCGACTCCCCGTCTCTCCTCCGACTCCAAATCTCTCCTCCAACTTCCCGTCTCTCCTCCGACTCCTCGTCTCTCCTCCGATTCCCGGTCCCTCCTCCGACTAAACGTCTCTCCTCGGACTCCCCTGTCCAAAAACCCGTCCACTGTCCTCCCCATCTCTCCTCCGACTCCCACCAAACACCCGTCCACCATCCTCCCCGTCTCTCCTCCGACTCCCCGTCTCTCCACCGTCCTCCTCGTCTCTCCTCCGACTCCCCGTCTCTCCACCGTCCTCCCCGTCTCTCCTCCGACTCCCCGTCTCTCCACCGTCCTCCCCGTCTCTCCTCCGACTCCCCGTCTCTCCACCGTCCACCATCCTCCCCGTCTCTCCTCTGACTCCCCGTCTCTCATCTGACTCCCTTTCTCTCCTCCGACTCCCCGTCTCCCCTCCGACTCCCTTTCTCTCCTCCGACTCCCTTTCTCTCCTCTGACTCCCCGTCTCTCCACCGTCCTCCCCGTCTCTCCTCCGACTCCCCGTCTCTCCTCCGACTCCCCGTCTCTCCACCGTCCTCCCCGTCTCTCCTCCGACTCCCCGTCTCTCCACCGTCCACCACCGTCCTCCCTGTCTGTCCTCCGACTCCCTGTCTCTCCACCGTCCACCATCCTCCCAGTCTCTCCAGCGTCCTCCCCGTCTCCTCCGACTCCCCGTCTCTCCACCGTCCTCCCCGTCTCTCCTCCGACTCCCCGTCTCTCCTCCGACTCCCCGTCTCACCACCGTCCTCCCCGTCTCTCCTCCGACTCCCCGTCTCTCCACCGTCCACCATCCTCCCAGTCTCTCCTCCGACTCCCCGTCTCTCCTCCGACTCCCTTTCTCTCCTCCGACTCCCTTTCTCTCCTCCGACTCCCCGTCTCTCCTCCGACTCCCCGTCTCCCCACCGTCCTCCCTGTCTCTCCTCCGACTCCCCGTCTCTCCACCGTCCACCACCGTCTTCCCTGTCTCTCCTCCGACTCCCCGTCTCTCCACCGTCCACCATCCTCCCAGTCTCTCCACCGTCCTCCCCGTCTCCTCCGACTCCCCATCTCTCCACCGTCCTCCTCGTCTCTCCTCCGACTCCCCGTCTCTCCTCCGACTCCCCGTCTCTCCACCGTCCTCCCTGTCTCTCCTCCGACTCCCCGTCTCTCCACCGTCCACCATCCTCCCAGTCTCTCCTCCGACTCCCCGTCTCCCCTCCGACTCCCTTTCTCTCCTCCGACTCCCTTTCTCTCCTCTGACTCCCCGTCTCTCCTCCGACTCCCCGTCTCCCCACCGTCCTCCCCGTCTCTCCTCCGACTCCCCGTCTCTCCACCGTCCACCACCGTCCTCCCTGTCTCTCCTCCGACTCCCCGTCTCTCCACCGTCCACCATCCTCCCAGTCTCTCCACCGTCCTCCCCGTCTCCTCCGACTCCCCATCTCTCCACCGTCCTCCTCGTCTCTCCTCCGACTCCCCGTCTCTCCTCCGACTCCAAATCTCTCCTCCAACTTCCCGTCTCTCCTCCGACTCCTCGTCTCTCCTCCGATTCCCGGTCCCTTCTCCGACTAAACGTCTCTCCTCGGACTCCCCTGTCCAAAAACCCGTCCACTGTCCTCCCCATCTCTCCTCCGACTCCCACCAAACACCCGTCCACCATCCTCCCCGTCTCTCCTCCGACTCCCCGTCTCTCCACCGTCCTCCCCGTCTCTCCTCCGACTCCCCGTCTCTCCACCGTCCTCCCCGTCTCTCCTCCGACTCCCCGTCTCTCCACCGTCCTCCCTGTCTCTCCTCCGACTCCCCGTCTCTCCACCGTCCACCATCCTCCCCGTCTCTCCTCTGACTCCCCGTCTCTCATCTGACTCCCCGTCTCTCCTCCGACTCCCCGTCTCCCCTCCGACTCCCTTTCTCTCCTCCGACTCCCTTTCTCTCCTCCGACTCCCCGTCTCTCCACCGTCCTCCCCGTCTCTCCTCCGACTCCCCGTCTCTCCTCCGACTCCCCGTCTCCCCACCGTCCTCCCTGTCTCTCCTCCGACTCCCCGTCTCTCCACCGTCCACCACCGTCCTCCCTGTCTCTCCTCCGATTCCCCGTCTCTCCACCGTCCACCATCCTCCCAGTCTCTCCACCGTCCTCCCCGTCTCCTCCGACTCCCCATCTCTCCACCGTCCTCCTCGTCTCTCCTCCGACTCCCCGTCTCTCCTCCGACTCCAAATCTCTCCTCCAACTTCCCGTCTCTCCTCCGACTCCTCGTCTCTCCTCCGACTCCTCGTCTCTCCTCCGATTCCCTGTCTCTCCTCCGACTAAACGTCTCTCCTCGGACTCCCCCGTCCAAAAACCCGTCCACTGTCCTCCCCATCTCTCCTCCAACTCCCACTAAACACCCGTCCACCGTCCTCCCCGTCTCTCCTCCGACTCCCCGTCTCTCCACCGTCCTCCCCGTCTCTCCTCCGACTCCCCGTCTCTCCACCGTCCTCCCCGTCTCTCCACCGTCCTCCCCGTCTCTCCTCCGACTCCCCGTCTCTCCTCCGACTCCCTTTCTCTCCTCCGACTCCCCGTCTCTCCTCCGACTCCCCGTCTCTCCACCGTCCTCCCCGTCTCTCCTCCGACTCCCCGTCTCTCCACCGTCCTCCCCGTCTCTCCTCCGACTCCCCGTCTCTCCACCGTCCTCCCCGTCTCTCCTCCGACTCCCCGTCTCTCCACCGTCCTCCCCGTCTCTCCACCGTCCTCCCCGTCTCTCCACCGTCCTCCCCGTCTCTCCTCCGACTCCCCGTCTCTCCACCGTCCTCCCCGTCTCTCCACCGTCCTCCCCGTCTCTCCTCCGACTCCCCGTCTCTCCTCCGACTCCCTTTCTCTCCTCCGACTCCCCGTCTCTCCTCCGACTCCCCGATTCACCACCGTCCTCCTCGTCTCTCCTCCGACTCCCCGTCAAAAACACCTGCACGTCCACCGTCTTCCTCGTCTCTCCTCCGACTCCCTGTCAAAAACACCCGCTCGTCCACCGTTCTCCACATCTCTCCTCTACTCCCCGTCTCTCCTCCGACTCCCCGTCTCTCCTCCGACTCCCAGTCTCTCCTCCGCCCTCCCCGTCTCTCCACAGTCCTCCCTGTCTCTCCACCGTCCTCCCCGTCTCTCCTCCGACTCCCCGTCTCTCCACCGTCCTCCCCGTCTCTCCTCCGACTCCCCGTCTCTCCCCGTCCACCATCCTCCCCGTCTCTCCTCCGACTCCCCGTCTGTCCTCCGACTCCCCAATTCTCCTCCGACTCCCCGTCTCTCCTCCGTCCTCCCCGTCTCTCCTCCGACTCCCCGTCTCTCCTCCGACTCCCCGTCTCTCCACCGTCCTCCCCGTCTCTCCTCCGACTCCCCGTCTCCCCACCGTCCTCCCCGTCTCTCCACCGTCCTCCCCGTCTCTCCTCCGACTCCCCGTCTCTTCTCCGACTCCCTTTCTCTCCTCCGACTCCCCGTCTCTCCTCCGACTCCCCGTCTCTCCACCGTCCTCCCCGTCTCTCCTCCGACTCCCCGTCTCTCCACCGTCCTCCCTGTCTCTCCTCCGACTCCCCGTCTCTCCACCGACTCCCCGTCTCTCCTCCTCCTCCCCGTCTCTCCACCGTCCTCCCCGTCTCTCCTCCGACTCCCCGTCTCTCCACCGTCCTCCCCGTCTCTCCTCCGACTCCCCGTCCACCACCGTCCTCCCTGTCTCTCCTCCGACTCCCCGTCTCTCCACCGTCCACCATCCTCCCAGTCTCTCCTCCGACTCCCCGTCTCTCCTCCGACTCCCTTTCTCTCCTCCGACTCCCTTTCTCTCCTCCGACTCCCCGTATCTCCTCCGACTCCCCGTCTCTCCACCGTCCTCCCCGTCTCTCCTCCGACTCCCCGTCTCTCCACCGTCCACCACCGTCCTCCCTGTCTCTCCTCCGACTCCCCGTCTCTCCACCGTCCACCATCCTCCCAGTCTCTCCACCGTCCTCCCCGTCTCCTCCAACTCCCCGTCTCTCCACCGTCCTTCCCGTTTCTCCTCCGACTCCCCGTCTCCCCACCGACCTCCCCATCTCTCCACCGTCCTCCCCGTCTCTCCTCCGACTCCCCGTCTCTTCTCCGACTCCCTTTCTCTCCTCCGACTCCACTTATCTCCTCCGACTCCCCGATTCACCACCGTCCTCCTCGTCTCTCCTCCGACTCCCCGTCAAAAACACCCGCACGTCCACCGTCTTCCTCGTCTCTCCTCCGACTCCCTGTCAAAAACACCCGCTCGTCCACCGTTCTCCACATCTCTCCTCTACTCCCCGTCTCTCCTCCGACTCCCCGTCTCTCCTCCGACTCCCAGTCTCTCCTCCGCCCTCCCCGTCTCTCCACAGTCCTCCCCGTCTCTCCACCGTCCTCCCCGTCTCTCCTCCGACTCCCCGTCTCTCCACCGTCCTCCCTGTCTCTCCTCCGACTCCCCGTCTCTCCACCGTCCACCATCCTCCCCGTCTCTCCTCCGACTCCCCGTCTCTCCTCCGACTCCCCGTCTCTCCTCCGACTCCCTTTCTCTCCTCCGACTCCCCGTCTCTCCTCCGACTCCCCGTCTCTCCACCGTCCTCCCCGTCTCTCCTCCGACTCCCCGTCTCTCCTCCGACTCCCCGTCTCTCCTCCGACTCCCCGTCTCTCCTCCGACTCCCCGTCTCTCCACCGTCCACCATCCTCCCCGTCTCTCCTCCGACTCCCCGTCTCTCCTCCGACTCCCCGTCTCTCCTCCGACTCCCTTTCTCTCCTCCGACTCCCCGTCTCTCCTCCGACTCCCCGTCTCTCCACCGTCCTCCCCGTCTCTCCTCCGACTCCCCGTCTCTCCTCCGACTCCCTTTGTCTCCTCCGACTCCCTTTCTCTCCTCCGACTCCCCGTCTCTCCTCCGACTCCCCGTCTCCCCACCGTCCTCCCCGTCTCTCCTCCGACTCCCCGTCTCTCCACTGTCCTCCCCGTCTCTCCACCATCCTCCCCGTCTCTCCTCCGACTCCCCGTCTCTCCACCGTCCACCATCCTCCCAGTCTCTCCACCGTCCTCCCCGTCTCCTCCGACTCCCCATCTCTCCACCGTCCTCCTCGTCTCTCCTCCGACTCCCCGTCTCTCCTCCGACTCCAAATCTCTCCTCCAACTTCCCGTCTCTCCTCCGACTCCTCGTCTCTCCTCCGATTCCCGGTCCCTCCTCCGACTAAACGTCTCTCCTCGGACTCCCCCGTCCAAAAACCCGTCCACTGTCCTCCCCATCTCTCCTCCGACTCCCACTAAACACCCGTCCACCATCCTCCCCGTCTCTCCTCCGACTCCCCGTCTCTCCACCGTCCTCCCCGTCTCTCCTCCGACTCCCCGTCTCTCCACCGTCCTCCCCGTCTCTCCTCCGACTCCCCGTCTCTCCACCGTCCTCCCCGTCTCTCCTCCGACTCCCCGTCTCTCCACCGTCCACCATCCTCCCAGTCTCTCCTCCGACTCCCCGTCTCTCCTCCGACTCCCTTTCTCTCCTCCGACTCCCCGTCTCCCCTCCGACTCCCTTTCTCTCCTCCGACTCCCTTTCTCTCCTCCGACTCCCCGTCTCTCCACCGTCCTCCCCGTCTCTCCTCCGACTCCCCGTCTCTCCTCCGACTCCCCGTCTCTCCACCGTCCTCCCCGTCTCTCCTCCGACTCCCCGTCTCTCCACCGTCCGTCCTCCCTGTCTCTCCTCCGACTCCCCGTCTCTCCACCGTCCACCATCCTCCCCGTCTCTCCACCGTCCTCCCCGTCTCCTCCGACTCCCCATCTCTCCACCGTCCTCCTCGTCTCTCCTCCGACTCCCCGTCTCTCCTCCGACTCCCCGTCTCACCACCGTCCTCCCTGTCTCTCCTCCGACTCCCCGTCTCTCCACCGTCCACCATCCTCCCAGTCTCTCCTCCGACTCCCAGTCTCTCCTCCGACTCCCTTTCTCTCCTCCGACTCCCTTTCTCTCCTCCGACTCCCCGTCTCTCCTCCGACTCCCCGTCTCTCCACCGTCCTCCCCGTCTCTCCTCCGACTCCCCGTCTCTCCACCGTCCTCCCTGTCTCTCCTCCGACTCCCCGTCTCTCCACCATCCACCATCCTCCCAGTCTCTCCACCGTCCTCCCCGTCTCCTCCGACTCCCCATCTCTCCACCGTCCTCCTCGTCTCTCCTCCGACTCCCCGTCTCTCCTCCGACTCCCCGTCTCCCCACCGTCCTCCCTGTCTCTCCTCCGACACCCCGTCTCTCCACCGTCCACCATCCTCCCAGTCTCTCCTCCGACTCCCTGTCTCTCCTCCGACTCCCTTTCTCTCCTCCGACTCCCTTTCTCTCCTCCGACTCCCCGTCTCTCCTCCGACTCCCCGTCTCTCCACCGTCCTCCCCGTCTCTCCTCCGACTCCCCGTCTCTCCACTGTCCTCCCCGTCTCTCCACCATCCTCCCCGTCTCTCCTCCGACTCCCCGTCTCTCCACCGTCCACCATCCTCCCAGTCTCTCCACCGTCCTCCCCGTCTCCTCCAACTCCCCATCTCTCCACCGTCCTCCTCGTCTCTCCTCCGACTCCCCGTCTCTCCTCCGACTCCAAATCTCTCCTCCAACTTCCCGTCTCTCCTCCGACTCCTCGTCTCTCCTCCGATTCCCGGTCCCTCCTCCGACTAAACGTCTCTCCTCGGACTCCCCCCAAAAACCCGTCCACTGTCCTCCCCATCTCTCCTCCGACTCCCACCAAACACCCGTCCACCATCCTCCCCGTCTCTCCTCCGACTCCCCGTCTCTCCACCGTCCTCCCCGTCTCTCCTCCGACTCCCCGTCTCTCCACCGTCCTCCCCGTCTCTCCTCCGACTCCCCGTCTCTCCACCCTCCTCCCCGTCTCTCCTCCGACTCCCCGTCTCTCCACCGTCCACCATCCTCCCCGTCTCTCCTCCGACTCCCCGTCTCTCCCCGTCATCCCCGTCTCTCCTCCGACTCCCCGTCTCTCCTCCGACTCCCCGTCTCTTCTCCGACTCCCTTTCTCTCCTCCGACTCCCCGTCTCTCCACCGTCCTCCCCGTCTCTCCTCCGACTCCCCGTCTCTCCTCCGACTCCCCGTCTCTCCACCGTCCTCCCCGTCTCTCCTCCGACTCCCCGTCTCTCCACCGTCCACCACCGTCCTCCCTGTCTCTCCTCCGACTCCCCGTCTCTCCACCGTCCACCATCCTCCCAGTCTCTCCACCGTCCTCCCCGTCTCCTCCGACTCCCCATCTCTCCACCGTCCTCCCCGTCTCTCCTCCGACTCCCCGTCTCTCCTCCGACTCCCCGTCCACCACCGTCCTCCCTGTCTCTCCTCCGACTCCCCGTCTCTCCACCGTCCACCATCCTCCCAGTCTCTCCTCCGACTCCCCGTCTCTCCTCCGACTCCCTTTCTCTCCTCCGACTCCCTTTCTCTCCTCCGACTCCCTGTCTCTCCTCCGACTCCCCGTCTCTCCTCCGACTCCCCGTCTCACCACCGTCCTCCCTGTCTCTCCTCCGACTCCCCGTCTCTCCACCGTCCACCATCCTCCCAGTCTCTCCACCGTCCTCCCCGTCTCCTCCAACTCCCCATCTCTCCACCGTCCTCCTCGTCTCTCCTCCGACTCCCCGTCTCTCCTCCGACTCCAAATCTCTCCTCCAACTTCCCGTCTCTCCTCCGACTCCTCGTCTCTCCTCCGATTCCCCGTCTCTCCTCCGACTCCCCGTCTCTCCTCCGACTCCCCGTCTCTCCTCCGACTCCCTTTCTCTCCTCCGACTCCCCGTCTCTCCTCCGACTCCCCGTCTCTCCACCGTCCTCCCCGTCTCTCCTCCGACTCCCCGTCTCTCCACCGTCCTCCCCGTCTCTCCTCCGACTCCCCGTCTCTCCTCCGACTCCCCGTCTCTCCTCCGACTCCCCGTCTCTCCACCGTCCTCCCCGTCTCTCCTCCGACTCCCCGTCTCTCCACCGTCCTCCTCCCTGTCTCTCCTCCGATTCCCCGTCTCTCCACCGTCCACCATCCTCCCCGTCTCTCCACCGTCCTCCCCGTCTCTCCTCCGACTCCCCGTCTCTCCACCGTCCTCCTCGTCTCTCCTCCGACTCCCCGTCTCTCCTCCGACTCCCCGTCTCACCACCGTCCTCCCCGTCTCTCCTCCGACTCCCCGTCTCTCCACCGTCCTCCCCAGTCTCTCCTCCGACTCCCTGTCTTTCTTCCGACTCCCTTTCTCTCCTCCGACTCCCTTTCTCTCCTCTGACTCCCTGTATCTCCTCCGACTCCCCGTCTCCCCACCGTCCTCCCTGTCTCTCCTCCGACTCCCCGTCTCTCCACCGTCCACCACCGTCTTCCCTGTCTCTCCTCCGACTCCCCGTCTCTCCACCGTCCACCATCCTCCCGTCTCTCCAGCGTCCTCCCCGTCTCCTCCGACTCCCCGTCTCTCCACCGTCCTCCCCGTCTCTCCTCCGACTCCCCGTCTCTCCTCCGACTCCCCGTCCACCACCGTCCTCCCTGTCTGTTCTCCGACACCCCGTCTCTCCACCGTCCACCATCCTCCCAGTCTCTCCTCCGACTCCCTGTCTCTCTTCCGACTCCCTTTCTCTCCTCCGACTCCCTTTCTCTCCTCCAACTCCCCGTATCTCCTCCGACTCCCCATCTCTCCACCGTCCTCCCTGTCTCTCCTCCGACTCCCCGTCTCTCCACCATCCACCACCGTCCTCCCTGTCTCTCCTCCGACTCCCCGTCTCTCCACCGTCCACCATCCTCCCAGTCTCTCCACCGTCCTCCCCGTCTCCTCCGACTCCCCATCTCTCCACCGTCCTCCTCGTCTCTCCTCCGACTCCCCGTCTCTCCTCCGACTCCAAATCTCTCCTCCAACTTCCCGTCTCTCCTCCGACTCCACGACTCTCCTCCGATTCCCGGTCCCTTCTCCGACTAAACGTCTCTCCTCGGACTCCCCTGTCCAAAAACCCGTCCACTGTCCTCCCCATCTCTCCTCCGACTCCCACCAAACACCCGTCCACCATCCTCCCCGTCTCTCCTCCGACTCCCCGTCTCTCCACCGCCCTCCCCGTCTCTCCTCCGACTCCCCGTCTCTCCACCGTCCTCCCCGTCTCTCCTCCGACTCCCCGTCCACCACCATCCTCCCTGTTTCTCCTCCGACTCCCCGTCTCTCCACTGTCCACCATCCTCCCAGTCTCTCCTCCGACTTCCTGTCTCTCCTCCGACTCCCTGTCTCTCCTCCGACTCCCTCTCTCTCCTCCGACTCCCTTTCTCTCCTCTGACTCCCTGTTTCTCCTCCGACTCCCCGTCTCTCCACCGTCCTCCCCGTCTCTCCTCCGACTCCCCGTCTCTCCTCCGACTCCCCGTCTCTCCACCGTCCTCCCCGTCTCTCCTCCGACTCCCCGTCTCTCCACCGTCCTCCTCCCTGTCTCTCCTCCGACTCCCCGTCTCTCCACCGCCCTCCCCGTCTCTCCACAGTCCTCCCCGTCTCTCCACCGTCCTTCCCGTCTCTCCTCCGACTCCCTTTCTCTCCTCCGACTCCCCGTATCTCCTCCGACTCCCCGTCTCACCACCGTCCTCCCTGTCTCTCCTCCGACTCCCCGTCTCTCCACCGTCCACCATCCTCCCAGTCTCTCCTCCGACTCCCCGTCTCTCCTCCGACTCCCTTTCTCTCCTCCGACTCCCTTTCTCTCCTCCGACTCCCCGTCTCTCCTCCGACTCCCCGTCTCTCCACCGTCCTCCCCGTCTCTCCTCCGACTCCCCGTCTCTCCACCGTCCTCCCTGTCTCTCCTCCGACTCCCCGTCTCTCCACCGTCCACCATCCTCCCAGTCTCTCCACCGTCCTCCCCGTCTCTCCTCCGACTCCCCGTCTCTCCACCGTCCTCCTCGTCTCTCCTCCGACTCCCCGTCTCTCCTCCGACTCCCCGTCTCACCACCGTCCTCCCTGTCTCTCCTCCGACTCCCCGTCTCTCCACCGTCCACCATCCTCCCAGTCTCTCCTCCGACTCCCCGTCTCTCCTCCGACTCCCTTTCTCTCCTCCGACTCCCTTTCTCTCCTCCAACTCCCCGTCTCTCCTCCGACTCCCCGTCTCTCCACCGTCCTCCCCGTCTCTCCTCCGACTCCCCGTCTCTCCACCGTCCACCACCGTCCTCCCTGTCTCTCCTCCGACTCCCCGTCTCTCCACCGTCCACCATCCTCCCAGTCTCTCCACCGTCCTCCCCGTCTCCTCCAACTCCCCATCTCTCCACCGTCCTCCTCGTCTCTCCTCCGACTCCCCGTCTCTCCTCCGACTCCAAATCTCTCCTCCAACTTCCCGTCTCTCCTCCGACTCCTCGTCTCTCCTCCGATTCCCGGTCCCTCCTCCGACTAAACGTCTCTCCTCGGACTCCCCCGTCCAAAAACCCGTCCACTGTCCTCCCCATCTCTCCTCCGACTCCCACCAAACACCCGTCCACCGTCCTCCCCGTCTCTCCTCCGACTCCCCGTCTCTCCACCGTCCTCCTCGTCTCTCATCCGACTCCCCGTCTCTCCACCGACCTTCCCGTATCTCCTCCGACTCCCCCTCTCTGCACCGTCCTCCCCGTCTCTCCTCCGACTCCCCGTCTCTCCACCGTCCACCATCCTCCCAGTCTCTCCTCCGACTCCCCGTCTCTCCTCCGACTCCCCGTCTCTCCTCCGACTCCCCGTCTCTCCTCCGACTCCCTTTCTCTCCTCCGACTCCCCGTCTCTCCTCCGACTCCCCGTCTCTCCACCGTCCTCCCCGTCTCTCCTCCGACTCCCCGTCTCTCCTCCGACTCCCCGTCTCCCCACCGTCCTCCCTGTCTCTCCTCCGACTCCCCGTCTCTCCACCGTCCACCACCGTCCTCCCTGTCTCTCCTCCGACTCCCCGTCTCTCCACCGTCCACCATCCTCCCAGTCTCTCCACCGTCCTCCCCGTCTCCTCCGACTCCCCATCTCTCCACCGTCCTCCTCGTCTCTCCTCCGACTCCCCGTCTCTCCTCCGACTCCAAATCTCTCCTCCAACTCTCCTCCGACTCCCTCGTCTCTCCTCCGACTCCTCGTCTCTCCTCCGATTCCCGGTCCCTCCTCCGACTAAACGTCTCTCCTCGGACTCCCCTGTCCAAAAACCCGTCCACTGTCCTCCCCATCTCTCCTCCGACTCCCACCAAACACCCGTCCACCATCCTCCCCGTCTCTCCTCCGACTCCCCGTCTCTCCACCGCCCTCCCCGTCTCTCCTCCGACTCCCCGTCTCTCCACCGTCCTCCCCGTCTCTCCTCCGTCCTCCCCGTCTCTCCTCCGACTCCCCGTCTCTCCTCCGACTCCCTTTCTCTCCTCCGACTCCCCGTCTCTCCTCCGACTCCCCGTCTCTCCACCGTCCTCCCCGTCTCTCCTCCGACTCCCCGTCTCTCCACCGTCCTCCCCGTCTCTCCTCCGACTCCCCGTCTCTCCACCGTCCTCCCCGTCTCTCCTCCGACTCCCCGTCTCTCCACCGTCCTCCCCGTCTCTCCTCCCCGTCTCTCCACCGTCCTCCCCGTCTCTCCTCCGACTCCCCGTCTCCCCACCGTCCTCCCCGTCTCTCCTCCGACTCCCCGTCTCTCCTCCGACTCCCTTTCTCTCCTCCGACTCCCCGTCTCTCCTCCGACTCCCCGTCTCTCCACCGTCCTCCCCGTCTCTCCTCCGACTCCCCGTCAAAAACACCCGCACGTCCACCGTCCTCCTCGTCTCTCCTCCGACTCCCCATCCCTCCTCCGACTCCCCGTCAAAAACACCCGCACGTCCACCGTTCTCCACATCTCTCCTCCACTCCCCGTCTCTCCTCCGACTCCCCGTCTCTCCTCCGACTCCCAGTCTCTCCTCCGCCCTCCCCGTCTCTCCACAGTCCTCCCTGTCTCTCCACCGTCCTCCCCGTCTCTCCTCCGACTCCCCGTCTCTCCACCGTCCTCCCCGTCTCTCCTCCGACTCCCCGTCTCTCCACCGTCCACCATCCTCCCAGTCTCTCCTCCGACTCCCCGTCTCTCCTCCGACTCCCCGTCTCTCCTCCGACTCCCCGTCTCTCCACCGTCCTCCCCGTCTCTCCACCGTCCTCCCCGTCTCTCCTCCGACTCCCCGTCTCTCCACCGTCCTCCCCGTCTCGCCTCCGACTCCCCGTCTCCCCACCGTCCTCCCCGTCTCTCCCCGTCCTCCCCGTCTCTCCTCCGACTCCCCGTCTCTCCTCCGACTCCCTTTCTCTCCTCCGACTCCCCGTATCTCCTCCGACTCCCCGTCTCTCCACCGTCCTCCCCGTCTCTCCTCCGACTCCCCGTCTCTCCACCGTCCTCCCTGTCTCTCCTCCGACTCCCCGTCTCTCCACCGTCCTCCCTGTCTCTCCTCCGACTCCCCGTCTCTCCACCGTCCTTCCCGTCTCTCCTCCGACTCCCCGTCTCTCCACCGTCCTCCCCGTCTCTCCTCCGACTCCCCGTCCACCACCGTCCTCCCTGTCTCTCCTCCGACTCCCCGTCTCTCCACCGTCCACCATCCTCCCAGTCTCTCCTCCGACTCCCTGTCTCTCCTCCGACTCCCTTTCTCTCCTCCGACTCCCTTTCTCTCCTCCGACTCCCCGTCTCTCCTCCGACTCCCCGTCTCTCCACCGTCCTCCCTGTCTCTCCTCCGACTCCCCGTCTCTCCACCGTCCACCACCGTCCTCCCTGTCTGTCCTCCGACTCCCCGTCTCTCCACCGTCCACCATCCTCCCAGTCTCTCCACCGTCCTCCCCGTCTCCTCCGACTCCCCGTCTCTCCACCGTCCTCCCCGTCTCTCCTCCGACTCCCCGTCTCTCCACCGACATCCCCATCTCTCCACCGTCCTCCCCGTCTCTCCTCCGACTCCCCGTCTCTCCTCCGACTCCCTTTCTCTCCTCCGACTCCCCGTCTCTCCTCCGACTCCCCGTCTCTCCACCGTCCTCCCCGTCTCTCCTCCGACTCCCCGTCTCTCCACCGTCCTCCCCGTCTCTCCTCCGACTCCCCATCCCTCCTCCGACTCCCCGTGAAAAACACCCGCACGTCCACCGTCCTCCCCGTCTCTCCTCCGACTCCCCGTCTCTCCACCGTCCTCCTCGTCTCTCATCCGACTCCCCGTCTCTCCACCGACCTTCCCGTATCTCCTCCGACTCCCCCTCTCTTCACCGTCCTCCCCGTCTGTTTTCCGACTCCCCGTCTCTCCACCGTCCTCCCCGTCTCTCCTCCGACTCCCCGTCTCTCCACCGTCCACCATCCTCCCCGTCTCTCCTCCGACTCCCGTCTCTCCTCCGACTCCCCGTCTCTCCTCCGACTCCCCGTCTCCCCACCGTCCTCCCCGTCTCTCCACCGTCCTCCCCGTCTCTCCTCCGACTCCCCGTCTCTCCACCGTCCTCCCAGTCTCTCCTCCGACTCCCCCTTTCTCTCCTCCGACTCCCCGTCTCTCCTCCGACTCCCCGTCTCTCCACCGTCCTCCCCGTCTCTCCTCCGACTCCCCGTCTCCCCACCGTCCTCCCCGTCTCTCCCCGTCCTCCCCGTCTCTCCTCCGACTCCCCGTCTCTTCTCCGACTCCCTTTCTCTCCTCCGACTCCCCGTATCTCCTCCGACTCCCCGTCTCACCACCGTCCTCCCCGTCTCTCCTCCGACTCCCCGTCTCTCCACCGTCCTCCCTGTCTCTCCTCCGACTCCCCGTCTCTCCACCGCCCTCCCCGTCTCTCCACAGTCCTCCCCGTCTCTCCACCGTCCTTCCCGTCTCTCCTCCGACTCCCCGTCTCTCCACCGTCCTCCCCGTCTCTCCTCCGACTCCCCGTCCACCACCGTCCTCCCTGTCTCTCCTCCGACTCCCCGTCTCTCCACCGTCCACCATCCTCCCAGTCTCTCCTCCGACTCCCTGTCTCTCCTCCGACTCCCTTTCTCTCCTCCGACTCCCTTTCTCTCCTCTGACTCCCCGTATCTCCTCCGACTCCCCATCTCTCCACCGTCCTCCTCGTCTCTCCTCCGACTCCCCGTCTCTCCACCGTCCACCACCGTCCTCCCTGTCTCTCCTCCGATTCCCCGTCTCTCCACCGTCCACCATCCTCCCAGTCTCTCCACCGTCCTCCCCGTCTCCTCCAACTCCCCATCTCTCCACCGTCCTCCTCGTCTCTCCTCCGACTCCCCGTCTCTCCTCCGACTCCAAATCTCTCCTCCAACTTCCCGTCTCTCCTCCGACTCCTCGTCTCTCCTCCGATTCCCGGTCTCTCCTCCGACTAAACGTCTCTCCTCGGACTCCCCCGTCCAAAAACCCGTCCACTGTCCTCCCCATCTCTCCTCCGACTCCCACCAAACACCCGTCCACCATCCTCCCCGTCTCTCCTCCGACTCCCCGTCTCTCCACCGTCCTCCCCGTCTCTCCTCCGACTCCCCGTCTCTCCACCGTCCTCCCCGTCTCTCCTCCGACTCCCCGTCTCTCCACCGTCCTCCCCGTCTCTCCTCCGACTCCCCGTCTCTCCTCCGACTCCCCGTCTCTCCTCCGACTCCCCGTCTCTCCTCCGACTCCCTTTCTCTCCTCCGACTCCCCGTCTCTCCTCCGACTCCCCGTCTCTCCACCGTCCTCCCCGTCTCTCCTCCGACTCCCCGTCTCTCCTCTAACTCCCTGTCTCACCACCGTCCTCCCCGTCTCGCCTCCGACTCCCCGTCTCCCCACCGTCCTCCCCGTCTCCCCACCGTCCTCCCTGTCTCTCCTCCGACTCCCCGTCTCTCCACCGTCCTCCACCGTCCTCCCCGTCTCTCCTCCGACTCCCCGTCTCTCCACCGTCCTCCCCGTCTCTCCTCCGACTCCCCGTCCACCACCGTCCTCCCTGTCTCTCCTCCGACTCCCCGTCTCTCCACCGTCCACCATCCTCCCAGTCTCTCCTCCGACTCCCTGTCTCTCCTCCGACTCCCTGTCTCTCCTCCGACTCCCTTTCTCTCCTCCGACTCCCCGTCTCTCCTCCGACTCCCCGTCTCCCCACCGTCCTCCCCGTCTCTCCTCCGACTCCCCGTCTCTCCACCGTCCACCACCGTCCTCCCTGTCTCTCCTCCGATTCCCCGTCTCTCCACCGTCCACCATCCTCCCAGTCTCTCCACCGTCCTCCCCGTCTCCTCCGACTCCCCATCTCCACCGTCCTCCTCGTCTCTCCTCCGACTCCCCGTCTCTCCTCCGACTCCAAATCTCTCCTCCAACTTCCCGTCTCTCCTCCGACTCCTCGTCTCTCCTCCAATTCCCGGTCCCTCCTCCGACTAAACGTCTCTCCTCGGACTCCCCCAAAAACCCGTCCACTGTCCTCCCCATCTCTCCTCCGACTCCCACCAAACACCCGTCCACCATCCTCCCCGTCTCTCCTCCGACTCCCCGTCTCTCCACCGTCCTCCCCGTCTCTCCTCCGACTCCCCGTCTCTCCACCGTCCTCCCCGTCTCTCCTCCGACTCCCCGTCTCTCCACCGTCCTCCCCGTCTCTCCTCCGACTCCCCGTCTCTCCACCGTCCTCTCCCCGTCTCTCCTCCGACTCCCCGTCTCTCCTCCGACTCCCTGTCTCTCCTCCGACTCCCTTTCTCTCCTCCGACTCCCTTTCTCTCCTCCGACTCCCCGTCTCTCCTCCGACTCCCCATCTCTCCACCGTCCTCCTCGTCTCTCCTCCGACTCCCCGTCTCTCCTCCGACTCCCCGTCTCCCCACCGTCCTCCCTGTCTCTCCTCCGACTCCCCGTCTCTCCACCGTCCACCACCGTCCTCCCTGTCTCTCCTCCGATTCCCCGTCTCTCCACCGTCCACCATCCTCCCAGTCTCTCCACCGTCCTCCCCGTCTCCTCCAACTCCCCATCTCTCCACCGTCCTCCTTGTCTCTCCTCCGACTCCCCGTCTCTCCTCCGACTCCAAATCTCTCCTCCAACTTCCCGTCTCTCCTCCGACTCCTCGTCTCTCCTCCGACTCCTCGTCTCTCCTCCAATTCCCGGTCCCTCCTCCGACTAAACGTCTCTCCTCGGACTCCCCCAAAAACCCGTCCACTGTCCTCCCCATCTCTCCTCCGACTCCCACCAAACACCCGTCCACCATCCTCCCCGTCTCTCCTCCGACTCCCCGTCTCTCCACCGTCCTCCCCGTCTCTCCTCCGACTCCCCGTCTCTCCACCGTCCTCCCCGTCTCTCCTCCGTCTCCCCGTCTCTCCACCGTCCTTCCCGTCTCTCCTCCGACTCCCCGTCTCTCCACCGTCCTCCCCGTCTCTCCTCCGACTCCCCGTCCACCACCGTCCTCCCTGTCTCTCCTCCGACTCCCCGTCTCTCCACCGTCCACCATCCTCCCAGTCTCTCCTCCGACTCCCTGTCTCTCCTCCGACTCCCTTTCTCTCCTCCGACTCCCTTTCTCTCCTCTGACTCCCTGTATCTCCTCCGACTCCCCGTCTCCCCACCGTCCTCCCTGTCTCTCCTCCGACTCCCCGTCTCTCCACCGTCCACCACCGTCCTCCCTGTCTCTCCTCCGATTCCCCGTCTCTCCACCGTCCACCATCCTCCCAGTCTCTCCACCGTCCTCCCCGTCTCCTCCAACTCCCCATCTCTCCACCGTCCTCCTCGTCTCTCCTTCGACTCCCCGTCTCTCCTCCGAATCCAAATCTCTCCTCCAACTTCCCGTCTCTCCTCCGACTCCTCGTCTCTCCTCCAATTCCCGGTCCCTCCTCCGACTAAACGTCTCTCCTCGGACTCCCCCAAAAACCCGTCCACTGTCCTCCCCATCTCTCCTCCGACTCCCACCAAACACCCGTCCACCATCCTCCCCGTCTCTCCTCCGACTCCCCGTCTCTCCACCGTCCTCCCCGTCTCTCCTCCGACTCCCCGTCTCTCCACCGTCCTCCCCGTCTCTCCTCCGACTCCCCGTCTCTCCACCGTCCTCCCCGTCTCTCCTCCGACTCCCCGTCTCTCCACCGTCCACCATCCTCCCAGTCTCTCCTCCGACTCCCTGTCTCTCCTCCGACTCCCTGTCTCTCCTCCGACTCCCTCTCTCTCCTCCGACTCCCTTTCTCTCCTCTGACTCCCTGTTTCTCCTCCGACTCCCCATCTCTCCACCGTCCTCCTCGTCTCTCCTCCGACTCCCCGTCTCTCCTCCGACTCCCCGTCTCCCCACCGTCCTCCCTGTCTCTCCTCCGACTCCCCGTCTCTCCACCGTCCACCACCGTCCTCCCTGTCTCTCCTCCGATTCCCCGTCTCTCCACCGTCCACCATCCTCCCAGTCTCTCCACCGTCCTCCCCGTCTCCTCCAACTCCCCATCTCTCCACCGTCCTCCTCGTCTCTCCTCCGACTCCCCGTCTCTCCTCCGACTCCAAATCTCTCCTCCAACTTCCCGTCTCTCCTCCGACTCCTCGTCTCTCCTCCGACTCCTCGTCTCTCCTCCGATTCCCGGTCCCTCCTCCGACTAAACGTCTCTCCTCGGACTCCCCTGTCCAAAAACCCGTCCACTGTCCTCCCCATCTCTCCTCCGACTCCCACCAAACACCCGTCCACCATCCTCCCCGTCTCTCCTCCGACTCCCCGTCTCTCCACCGTCCTCCCCGTCTCTCCTCCGACTCCCCGTCTCTCCACCGTCCTCCCCGTCTCTCCACCGTCCTCCCCGTCTCTCCTCCGACTCCCCGTCTCTTCTCCGACTCCCTTTCTCTCCTCCGACTCACCGTATCTCCTCCGACTCCCCGTCTCACCACCGTCCTCCCCGTCTCTCCTCCGAATCCCCGTCTCCCCACCGTCCTCCCTGTCTCTCCTCCGACTCCCCGTCTCTCCACCGTCCTTCCCGTCTCTCCTCCGTCCTCCCCGTCTCTCCACCGTCCTCCCCGTCTCTCCTCCGACTCCCCGTCTCCCCACCGACCTCCCCATCTCTCCACCGTCCTCCCCGTCTCTCCTCCGACTCCCCGTCTCTCCTCCGACTCCCTTTCTCTCCTCCGACTCCCCGTCTCTCCTCCGACTCCCCGTCTCTCCACCGTCCTCCCCGTCTCTCCTCCGACTCCCCGTCTCCTCACCCGCTCGTCCACCGTTCTCCACGTCTCTCCTCCGACTCCCCGTCTCTCCTCCGACTCCCCGTCTCTCCTCCGACTCCCCGTCTCTCCTCCGACTCCCCGTCTCTCCACAGTCCTCCCCGTCTCTCCACCGTCCTCCCCGTCTCTCCTCCGACTCCCCGTCCACCACCGTCCTCCCTGTCTCTCCTCCGACTCCCCGTCTCTCCACCGTCCACCATCCTCCCAGTCTCTCCTCCGACTCCCTTTCTCTCCTCCGACTCCCTGTATCTCCTCCGACTCCCCATCTCTCCACCGTCCTCCCCGTCTCTCCTCCGACTCCCCGTCTCTCCTCCGACTCCCCGTCTCTCCACCGTCCTCCTCGTCTCTCCTCCGACTCCCCGTCTCCCCACCGTCCTCCCCGTCTCTCCTCCGAATCCCCGTCTCTCCACCGTCCTCCTCATCTCTCATCCGACTCCCCGTCTCTCCTCCGACTCCCTTTCTCTCCTCCGACTCCCCGTATCTCCTCCGACTCCCCGTCTCTCCACTGTCCTCCCCGTCTCTCCTCCGACTCCCTGTCTCTCCACCCTCCACCATACTCCCAGTCTCTCCTCCGACTCCCCGTCTCTCCTCCGACTCCCTTTCTCTCCTCCGACTCCCCGTCTCTCCTCCGACTCCCCGTCTCCCCACCGTCCTCCCCGTCTCTCCACCGTCCTCCCCGTCTCTCCTCCGACTCCCCGTCTCTCCTCCGACTCCCTTTCTCTCCTCCGACTCCCCGTCTCTCCTCCGACTCCCCGTCTCTCCACCGTCCTCCCCGTCTCTCCTCCGACTCCCCGTCTCTCCACCGTCCTCCCCGTCTCTCCTCCGACTCCCCGTCTCTCCACCGTCCTCCCCGTCTCTCCACCGTCCTCCCCGTCTCTCCACCGTCCTCCCCGTCTCTCCTCCGACTCCCCGTCTCCCCACCGACCTCCCCATCTCTCCACCGTCCTCCCCGTCTCTCCTCCGACTCCCCGTCTCTTCTCCGACTCCCTTTCTCTCCTCCGACTCCACTTATCTCCTCCGACTCCCCGATTCACCACCGTCCTCCTCGTCTCTCCTCCGACTCCCCGTCAAAAACACCCGCACGTCCACCGTCTTCCTCGTCTCTCCTCCGACTCCCTGTCAAAAACACCCGCTCGTCCACCGTTCTCCACATCTCTCCTCTACTCCCCGTCTCTCCTCCGACTCCCCGTCTCTCCTCCGACTCCCAGTCTCTCCTCCGCCCTCCCCGTCTCTCCACAGTCCTCCCTGTCTCTCCACCGTCCTCCCCGTCTCTCCTCCGACTCCCCGTCCACCACCGTCCTCCCTGTCTCTCCTCCGACTCCCCGTCTCTCCACCGTCCACCATCCTCCCAGTCTCTCCTCCGACTCCCCGTCTCTCCTCCAACTCCCAGTCTCTCCTCCGCCCTCCCCGTCTCTCCACAGTCCTCCCTGTCTCTCCACCGTCCTCCCCGTCTCTCCTCCGACTCCCCGTCTCTCCACCGTCCTCCCCGTCTCTCCTCCGACTCCCCGTCTCTCCTCCGACTCCCTTTCTCTCCTCCGACTCCCCGTATCTCCTCCGACTCCCCGTCTCTCCACTGTCCTCCCCGTCTCTCCTCCGACTCCCTGTCTCTCCACCCTCCACCATACTCCCAGTCTCTCCTCCGACTCCCCGTCTCTCCTCCGACTCCCTTTCTCTCCTCCGACTCCCCGTCTCTCCTCCGACTCCCCGTCTCTCCACCGTCCTCCCCGTCTCTCCTCCGACTCCCCGTCTCCCCACCGTCCTCCCCGTCTCTCCCCGTCCTCCCCGTCTCTCCTCCGACTCCCCGTCTCTTCTCCGACTCCCTTTCTCTCCTCCGACTCCCCGTATCTCCTCCGACTCCCCGTCTCACCACCGTCCTCCCCGTCTCTCCTCCGACTCCCCGTCTCTCCACCGTCCTCCCTGTCTCTCCTCCGACTCCCCGTCTCTCCACCGTCCTCCCCGTCTCTCCACCGTCCTCCCCGTCTCTCCTCCGACTCCCCGTCTCCACCGTCTCCCCGTCTCTCCACCGTCCTCCCCGTCTCTCCTCCGACTCCCCGTCTCTTCTCCGACTCCCTTTCTCTCCTCCGACTCCCCGTATCTCCTCCGACTCCCCGTCTCTCCACCGTCCTCCCCGTCTCTCCTCCGACTCCCCGTCAAAAACACCCGCATGTCCACCGTCTTCCTCGTCTCTCCTCCGACTCCCTGTCAAAAACACCCGCTCGTCCACCGTTCTCCACATCTCTCCTCTACTCCCCGTCTCTCCTCCGACTCCCCGTCTCTCCTCCGCCCTCCCCGTCTCTCCACAGTCCTCCCTGTCTCTCCACAGTCCTCCCCGTCTCTCCTCCGACTCCCCGTCTCTCCACCGTCCTCCCTGTCTCTCCTCCGACTCCCCGTCTCTCCACCGTCCACCATCCTCCCCGTCTCTCCTCCGACTCCCCGTCTCTCCACCGTCCTCCCCGTCTCTCCTCCGTCCTCCCCGTCTCTCCACCGTCCTCCCCGTCTCTCCTCCGACCTCCCCGTCTCTCCTCCGACTCCCCGTCTCTCCACCGTCCTCCCCGTCTCTCCTCCGACTCCCCGTCTCTCCACCGTCCTCCCTGTCTCTCCTCCGACTCCCCGTCTCTCCACCGTCCACCATCCTCCCAGTCTCTCCTCCGACTCCCTGTCTCTCCTCCGACTCCCTTTCTCTCCTCCGACTCCCCGTATCTCCTCCGACTCCCCGTCTCTCCACCGTCCTCCCCGTCTCTCCTCCGACTCCCCGTCTCTCCTCCGACTCCCTTTCTCTCCTCCGACTCCCCGTCTCTCCACCGTCCTCCCCGTCTCTCCTCCGACTCCCCGTCTCTCCACCGTCCTCCCCGTCTCTCCACCGTCCTCCCCGTCTCTCCTCCGAATCCCCGTCTCCCCACCGTCCTCCCTGTCTCTCCTCCGACTCCCCGTCTCTCCACCGTCCACCACCGTCCTCCCTGTCTCTCCTCCGACTCCCCGTCTCTCCACCATCCACCATCCTCCCAGTCTCTCCACCGTCCTCCCCGTCTCCTCCGACTCCCCATCTCTCCACCGTCCTCCTCGTCTCTCCTCCGACTCCCCGTCTCTCCTCCGACTCCAAATCTCTCCTCCAACTTCCCGTCTCTCCTCCGACTCCTCGTCTCTCCTCCGATTCCCGGTCCCTCCTCCGACTAAACGTCTCTCCTCTGACTCCCCCAAAAACCCGTCCACTGTCCTCCCCATCTCTCCTCCGACTCCCCGTCTCCCCACTGTCCTCCCCGTCTCTCCACCATCCTCCCCGTCTCTCCTCCGACCCCCGGTATCTCCACCGACTCGCAGTCTCTCCACCGTCCTCCCCGTCTCCTCCGACTCCCCATCTCTCCACCGTCCTCCTCGTCTCTCCTCCGACTCCCCGTCTCTCCTCCGACTCCAAATCTCTCCTCCAACTTCCCGTCTCTCCTCCGATTCCCGGTCCCTCCTCCGACTAAACGTCTCTCCTCGGACTCCCCTTTCCAAAAACCCGTCCACTGTCCTCCCCATCTCTCCTCCGACTCCCACCAAACACCCGTCCACCATCCTCCCCGTCTCTCCTCCGACTCCCCGTCTCTCCACCGTCCTCCCCGTCTCTCCTCCGACTCCCCGTCTCTCCACCGACCTTCCCGTATCTCCTCCGACTCCCTTTCTCTCCTCCGACTCCCCTTCTCTCCTCTAACTCCCTGTCTCACCACCGTCCTCCCCATCTCTCCTCCGACTCCCCGTCTCTCCTCCGACTCCCCGTCTCTCCTCCGACTCCCTTTCTCTCCTCCGACTCCCTTTCTCTCCTCCGACTCCCCGTATCTCCTCCGACTCCCCGTCTCTCCACCGTCCTCCTCGTCTCTCCTCCGACTCCCCGTCTCCCCACCGTCCTCCCCGTCTCTCCACCGTCCTCCTCATCTCTCATCCGACTCCCCGTCTCTCTCCGACTCCCTCTCTCCTCCGACACCCTGTCTCTCCACTGTCCTCCCCGTCTCTCCTCCGACTCCCCGTCTCTCCACCCTCCACCATACTCCCAGTCTCTCCTCCGACTCCCCGTCTCTCCTCCGACTCCCTTTGTCTCCTCCGACTCCCTTTCTCTCCTCCGACTCCCCGTCTCTCCTCCGACTCCCCGTCTCTCCACCGTCCTCCCCGTCTCTCCTCCGACTCCCCGTCTCCCCACCGTCCTCCCCATCTCTCCACCGTCCTCCCCGTCTCTCCTCCGACTCCCCGTCTCTTCTCCGACTCCCTTTCTCTCCTCCGACTCCACTTATCTCCTCCGACTCCCCGTCTCACCACCGTCCTCCCCGTCTCTCCTCCGACTCCCTGTCTCTCCTCCGACTCCCCGTCTCTCCTCCGACTCCCTTTGTCTCCTCCGACTCCCTTTCTCTCCTCCGACTCCCCGTCGCGCCTCCGACTCCCCGTCTCCCCACCGTCCTCCCCGTCTCTCCACCGTCCTCCCCGTCTCTCCACCGTCCTCCCCGTCTCTCCTCCGACTCCCCGTCTCTCCACCGACTCCCCGTCTCTCCACCGTCCTCCCCGTCTCTCCTCCGACTCCCCGTCTCTCCACCGTTCACCACCGTCCTCCCTGTCTCTCCTCCGACTCCCCGTCTCTCCACCGTCCACCATCCTCCCAGTCTCTCCTCCGACTCCCTGTCTCTCCTCCGACTCCCCATCTCTCCTCCGACTCCCTTTCTCTCCTCCGACTCCCTTTCTCTCCTCCGACTCCCCGTCTCTCCTCCGACTCCCCGTCTCCCCACCGTCCTGCCCGTCTCTCCACCGTCCTCCCCGTCTCTCCACCATCCTTCCCGTCTCTCCTCCGACTCCCCATCTCTCCACCGTCCTCCCCGTCTCTCCTCCGACTCCCCGTCTCTCCACCGTCCTCCCCGTCTCTCCTCCGACTCCCCGTCTCTCCACCGTTCACCACCGTCCTCCCTGTCTCTCCTCCGACTCCCCGTCTCTCCACCGTCCACCATCCTCCCCGTCTCTCCTCCGACTCCCTGTCTCTCCTCCGACTCCCTTTCTCTCCTCTGACTCCCCGTATCTCCTCCGACTCCCCATCTCTCCACCGTCCTCCTCGTCTCTCCTCCAACTCCCCGTCTCTCCTCCGACTCCCCATCTCTCCACCATCCTCCCGGTCTCTCCTCCGACTCCCCGTCTCTCCTCCGACTCCCTTTCTCTCCTCCGACTCCCCGTCTCTCCACCCTCCTCCCCGTCTCTCCTCCGACTCCCTGTCTCTCCTCCAACTCCCCATCTGTCTGCCGACTCCCCGTCAAAAACACCCGCACGTCCACAGTCCTCCTCGTCTCTCCTCCGACTCCCCGTCAAAAACACCCGCACGTCCACCGTCCTCCTCGTCTCTCCTCCGACTCCCCATCCCTCCTCCGACTCCCCGTCTCTCCTCCGACTCCCTTTCTCTCCTCCGACTTCCCGTCTCTCCACTGTCCTCCCCGTCTCTCCTCCGACTCCCTGTCTCTCCACCCTCCACCATACTCCCAGTCTCTCCTCCGACTCCCCGTCTCTCCTCCGACTCCCTTTGTCTCCTCCGACTCCCTTTCTCTCCTCCGACTCCCCGTCTCTCCTCTGACTCCCCGTCTCTCCACCGTCCTCCCCGTCTCTCCTCCGACTCCCCGTCTCCCCACCGTCCTCCCCATCTCTCCACCGTCCTCCCCGTCTCTCCTCCGACTCCCCGTCTCTTCTCCGACTCCCTTTCTCTCCTCCGACTCCACTTATCTCCTCCGACTCCCCGTCTCACCACCGTCCTCCCCGTCTCTCCTCCGACTCCCTGTCTCTCCCCCGACTCCCCGTCTCTCCTCCGACTCCCTTTGTCTCCTCCGACTCCCCGTCGCGCCTCCGACTCCCCGTCTCCCCACCGTCCTGCCCGTCTCTCCACCGTCCTCCCCGTCTCTCCACCATCCTCCCCGTCTCTCCTCCGACTCCCCGTCTCCCCACCGTCCTCCCCATCTCTCCACCGTCCTCCCCGTCTCTCCTCCGACTCCCCGTCTCTTCTCCGACTCCCTTTCTCTCCTCCGACTCCACTTATCTCCTCCGACTCCCCGTCTCACCACCGTCCTCCCCGTCTCTCCTCCGACTCCCTGTCTCTCCTCCGACTCCCCGTCTCTCCTCCGACTCCCTTTGTCTCCTCCGACTCCCTTTCTCTCCTCCGACTCCCCGTCTCGCCTCCGACTCCCCGTCTCCCCACCGTCCTCCCCGTCTCTCCACCGTCCTCCCCGTCTCTCCACCGTCCTTCCCGTCTCTCCTCCGACTCCCCGTCTCTCCACCGACCTTCCCGTCTCTCCTCCGACTCCCCGTCTCTCCACCGTCCTCCCCGTCTCTCCTCCGACTCCCCGTCTCTCCACCGTTCACCACCGTCCTCCCTGTCTCTCCTCCGACTCCCCGTCTCTCCACCGTCCACCATCCTCCCAGTCTCTCCTCCGACTCCCTGTCTCTCCTCCGACTCCCTTTCTCTCCTCTGACTCCCCGTATCTCCTCCGACTCCCCATCTCTCCACCGTCCTCCTCGTCTCTCCTCCAACTCCCCGTCTCTCCTCCGACTCGACATCTCTCCACCATCCTCCCGGTCTCTCCTCCGACTCCCGTCTCTCCTCTGACTCCCTTTCTCTCCTCAGACTCCCAGTCTCCCCTCCGACTCCCTTTCTCTCCTCCAACTCCCAGTCTCTCCACCGTCCTCCCCGTCTCTCCTCCGACTCCCTGTCTCTCCTCCGACTCCCCATCTGTCCGCCGACTCCCCGTCAAAAACACCCGCATGTCCACCGTCCTCCTCGTCTCTCCTCCGATTCCCCATCCCTCCTCCGACTCCCCGTCAAAAACACCCACACGTCCACCGCTCTCCACATCTCTCCTCCACTCCCAGTCTCTCCACCGTCCTCCCCGTCTCTCCTCCGACTCCCCATCTGTCCGCCGACTCCCCGTCAAAAACACCCGCACGTCCACAGTCCTCCTCGTCTCTCCTCCGACTCCCTGTCTCTCCACCCTCCACCATACTCCCAGTCTCTCCTCCGACTCCCCGTCTCTCCTCCGACTCCCCGTCTCTCTTCCGACTCCCTTTGTCTCCTCCGACTCCCTTTCTCTCCTCCGACTCCCCGTCTCTCCTCTGACTCCCCGTCTCTCCACCGTCCTCCCCGTCTCTCCTCCGACTCCCCGTCTCCCCACCGTCCTCCCCATCTCTCCACCGTCCTCCCCGTCTCTCCTCCGACTCCCCGTCTCTCCTCCGACTCCCTTTCTCTCCTCCGACTCCCCGTATCTCCTCCGACTCCCCGTCTCTCCACCGTCCTCCCCGTCTCTCCTCCGACTCCCTGTCTCTCCACCCTCCACCATACTCCCAGTCTCTCCTCCGACTCCCCGTCTCTCCTCCGACTCCCTTTGTCTCCTCCGACTCCCTTTCTCTCCTCCGACTCCCCGTCTCTCCTCCGACTCCCCGTCTCCCCACCGTCCTCCCCATCTCTCCACCGTCCTCCCCGTCTCTCCTCCGACTCCCCGTCTCTCCTCCGACTCCCTTTCTCTCCTCCGACTCCCCGTCTCTCCTCCGACTCCCCGTCTCTCCACCGTCCTCCCCGTCTCTCCTCCGACTCCCCGTCTCTCCACCCTCCACCATACTCCCAGTCTCTCCTCCGACTCCCCGTCTCTCCTCCGACTCCCTTTGTCTCCTCCGACTCCCTTTCTCTCCTCCGACTCCCCGTCTCGCCTCCGACTCCCCGTCTCTCCACCGTCCTGCCCGTCTCTCCACCATCCTCCCCGTCTCTCCTCCGACTCCCCATCTCTCCACCGTCCTCCCCGTCTCTCCTCCGACTCCCCGTCTCTCCTCCGACTCGACATCTCTCCACCATCCTCCCGGTCTCTCCTCCGACTCCCGGTCACTCCTCCGACTCCCTTTCTCTCCTCCGACTCCCCGTCTCTCCACCCTCCTCCCCGTCTCTCCTCCGACTCCCTTTGTCTCCTCCGACTCCCTTTGTCTCCTCCGACTCCCCGTCGCGCCTCCGACTCCCCGTCTCCCCACCGTCCTCCCCGTCTCTCCACCGTCCTCCCCGTCTCTCCACCATCCTCCCCGTCTCTCCTCCGACTCCCCGTCTCCCCACCGTCCTCCCCATCTCTCCACCGTCCTCCCCGTCTCTCCTCCGACTCCCTTTCTCTCCTCCGACTCCCCGTATCTCCTCCGACTCCCCGTCTCTCCACCGTCCTCCCCGTCTCTCCTCCGACTCCCTGTCTCTCCTCCGACTCCCAGTCTCTCCTCCGACTCCCTTTGTCTCCTCCGACTCCCTTTCTCTCCTCCGACTCCCCGTCTCGCCTCCGACTCCCCGTCTCTCCACCGTCCTGCCCGTCTCTCCACCGTCCTCCCCGTCTCTCCACCATCCTTCCCGTCTCTCCTCCGACTCCCCGTCTCCCCACCGTCCTCCCCATCTCTCCACCGTCCTCCCCGTCTCTCCTCCGACTCCCCGTCTCTCCTCCGACTCCCTTTCTCTCCTCCGACTCCACTTATCTCCTCCGACTCCCCGTCTCACCACCGTCCTCCCCGTCTCTCCTCCGACTCCCTGTCTCTCCTCCGACTCCCCGTCTCTCCTCCGACTCCCTTTGTCTCCTCCGACTCCCTTTCTCTCCTCCGACTCCCCGTCGCGCCTCCGACTCCCCGTCTCCCCACCGTCCTGCCCGTCTCTCCACCGTCCTCCCCGTCTCTCCACCATCCTTCCCGTCTCTCCTCCGACTCCCCATCTCTCCACCGTCCTCCCCGTCTCTCCTCCGACTCCCCGTCTCTCCACCGTCCTCCCTGTCTCTCCTCCGACTCCCCATCTCTCCACCGTTCACCACCGTCCTCCCTGTCTCTCCTCCGACTCCCCGTCTCTCCTCCGACTCCCTTTCTCTCCTCTGACTCCCCGTATCTCCTCCGACTCCCCATCTCTCCACCGTCCTCCTCGTCTCTCCTCCAACTCCCCGTCTCTCCTCCGACTCGACATCTCTCCACCATCCTCCCGGTCTCTCCTCCGACTCCCGGTCACTCCTCCGACTCCCCGTCTCCCCTCCGACTCCCTTTCTCTCCTCCAACTCCCAGTCTCTCCACCCTCCTCCCCGTCTCTCCTCCGACTCCCTGTCTCTCCTCCAACTCCCCATCTGTCTGCCGACTCCCCGTCAAAAACACCCGCACGTCCACAGTCCTCCTCGTCTCTCCTCCGACTCCCCGTCAAAAACACCCGCACGTCCACCGTCCTCCTCGTCTCTCCTCCGACTCCCCATCCCTCCTCCGACTCCCCGTCTCTCCTCCGACTCCCTTTCTCTCCTCCGACTTCCCGTCTCTCCACTGTCCTCCCCGTCTCTCCTCCGACTCCCTGTCTCTCCACCCTCCACCATACTCCCAGTCTCTCCTCCGACTCCCCGTCTCTCCTCCGACTCCCTTTGTCTCCTCCGACTCCCTTTCTCTCCTCCGACTCCCCGTCTCTCCTCTGACTCCCCGTCTCTCCACCGTTCTTCCCGTCTCGCCTCCGACTCCCCGTCTCCCCACCGTCCTCCCCATCTCTCCACCGTCCTCCCCGTCTCTCCTCCGACTCCCTGTCTCTCCTCCGACTCCCTTTCTCTCCTCCGACTCCCCGTATCTCCTCCGACTCCCCGTCTCTCCACTGTCCTCCCCGTCTCTCCTCCGACTCCCTGTCTCTCCACCCTCCACCATACTCCCAGTCTCTCCTCCGACTCCCCGTCTCTCCTCCGACTCCCTTTGTCTCCTCCGACTCCCTTTCTCTCCTCCGACTCCCCGTCTCTCCTCTGACTCCCCGTCTCTCCACCGTTCTTCCCGTCTCGCCTCCGACTCCCCGTCTCCCCACCGTCCTCCCCATCTCTCCACCGTCCTCCCCGTCTCTCCTCCGACTCCCCGTCTCTTCTCCGACTCCCTTTCTCTCCTCCGACTCCACTTATCTCCTCCGACTCCCCGTCTCACCACCGTCCTCCCCGTCTCTCCTCCGACTCCCTGTCTCTCCTCCGACTCCCCGTCTCTCCTCCGACTCCCTTTCTCTCCTCCGACTCCCTTTGTCTCCTCCGACTCCCCGTCGCGCCTCCGACTCCCCGTCTCCCCACCGTCCTGCCCGTCTCTCCACCGTCCTCCCCGTCTCTCCACCATCCTTCCCGTCTCTCCTCCGACTCCCCATCTCTCCACCGTCCTCCCCGTCTCTCCTCCGACTCCCCGTCTCTCCACCGTCCTCCCTGTCTCTCCTCCGACTCCCCATCTCTCCACCGTTCACCACCGTCCTCCCTGTCTCTCCTCCGACTCCCCGTCTCTCCACCGTCCACCATCCTCCCATTCTCTCCTCCGACTCCCTGTCTCTCCTCCGACTCCCTTTCTCTCCTCTGACTCCCCGTATCTCCTCCGACTCCCCATCTCTCCACCGTCCTCCCGGTCTCTCCTCCGACTCCCCGTCTCTCCTCCGACTCCCTTTCTCTCCTCCGACTCCCCGTCTCTCCTCCGACTCCCCGTCTCTCCACCGTCCTCCCCGTCTCTCCTCCGACTCCCCATCTCTCCACCGTCCTCCTCGTCTCTCCTCCAACTCCCCGTCTCTCCTCCGACTCGACATCTCTCCACCATCCTCCCGGTCTCTCCTCCGACTCCCGGTCACTCCTCCGACTCCCTTTCTCTCCTCCGACTCCCCGTCTCCCCTCCGACTCCCTTTCTCTCCTCCAACTCCCAGTCTCTCCACCCTCCTCCCCGTCTCTCCTCCGACTCCCTGTCTCTCCTCCGACTCCCCATCTGTCCGCCGACTCCCCGTCAAAAACACCCGCACGTCCACCGTCCTCCTCGTCTCTCCTCCGACTCCCCGTCTCTCCACCGTCCTCCTCGTCTCTCCTCCGACTCCCCGTCTCTCCTCCGACTCCCCGTCTCTCCTCCGACTCCCTTTCTCTCCTCCGACTTCCCGTCTCTCCACTGTCCTCCCCGTCTCTCCTCCGACTCCCTGTCTCTCCACCCTCCACCATACTCCCAGTCTCTCCTCCGACTCCCCGTCTCTCCTCCGACTCCCTTTGTCTCCTCCGACTCCCTTTCTCTCCTCCGACTCCCCGTCTCTCCTCTGACTCCCCGTCTCTCCACCGTTCTTCCCGTCTCGCCTCCGACTCCCCGTCTCCCCACCGTCCTCCCCATCTCTCCACCGTCCTCCCCGTCTCTCCTCCGACTCCCCGTCTCTTCTCCGACTCCCTTTCTCTCCTCCGACTCCACTTATCTCCTCCGACTCCCCGTCTCACCACCGTCCTCCCCGTCTCTCCTCCGACTCCCTGTCTCTCCTCCGACTCCCCGTCTCTCCTCCGACTCCCTTTGTCTCCTCCGACTCCCTTTCTCTCCTCCGACTCCCCGTCTCGCCTCCGACTCCCCGTCTCCCCACCGTCCTGCCCGTCTCTCCACCGTCCTCCCCGTCTCTCCACCATCCTTCCCGTCTCTCCTCCGACTCCCCGTCTCCCCACCGTCCTCCCCATCTCTCCACCGTCCTCCCCGTCTCTCCTCCGACTCCCCGTCTCTTCTCCGACTCCCTTTCTCTCCTCCGACTCCACTTATCTCCTCCGACTCCCCGTCTCACCACCGTCCTCCCCGTCTCTCCTCCGACTCCCTGTCTCTCCTCCGACTCCCCGTCTCTCCTCCGACTCCCTTTGTCTCCTCCGACTCCCTTTCTCTCCTCCGACTCCCCGTCTCGCCTCCGACTCCCCGTCTCCCCACCGTCCTCCCCGTCTCTCCACCGTCCTCCCCGTCTCTCCACCGTCCTTCCCGTCTCTCCTCCGACTCCCCGTCTCTCCACCGTCCTCCCCGTCTCTCCTCCGACTCCCCGTCTCTCCACCGTCCTCCCCGTCTCTCCTCCGACTCCCCATCTCTCCACCGTTCACCACCGTCCTCCCTGTCTCTCCTCCGACTCCCCGTCTCTCCACCGTCCACCATCCTCCCCGTCTCTCCTCCGACTCCCTGTCTCTCCTCCGACTCCCTTTCTCTCCTCTGACTCCCCGTATCTCCTCCGACTCCCCATCTCTCCACCGTCCTCCCCGTCTCTCCTCCGACTCCCCGTCACTCCTCCGACTCCCTTTCTCTCCTCCGACTCCCCGTCTCCCCTCCGACTCCCTTTCTCTCCTCCAACTCCCAGTCTCTCCACCGTCCTCCCCGTCTCTCCTCCGACTCCCTGTCTCTCCTCCACTCCCCATCTGTCCGCCGACTCCCCGTCAAAAACACCCGCACGTCCACCGTCCTCCTCGTCTCTCCTCCGACTCCCCGTCAAAAACACCCGCACGTCCACCGTCCTCCCCGTCTCTCCTCCGACTCCCCATCCCTCCTCCGACTCCCCGTCTCTCCTCCGACTCCCTTTCTCTCCTCCGACTCCCCGTCTCTCCACCGTCCTCCCCGTCTCTCCTCCGACTCCCTGTCTCTCCACCCTCCACCATACTCCCCATCTCTCCACCGTCCTCCTCGTCTCTCCTCCAACTCCCCGTCTCTCCTCCGACTCCCCATCTCTCCACCATCCTCCCGGTCTCTCCTCCGACTCCCCGTCTCTCCTCCGACTCCCTTTCTCTCCTCCGACTCCCCGTCTCCCCTCCGACTCCCTTTCTCTCCTCCGACTCCCAGTCTCTCCACCGTCCTCCCCGTCTCTCCTCCGACTCCCTGTCTCTCCTCCGACTCCCCATCTGTCCGCCGACTCCCCGTCAAAAACACCCGCACGTCCACAGTCCTCCTCGTCTCTCCTCCGACTCCCCGTCTCACCACCGTCCTCCCCGTCTCTCCTCCGACTCCCCGTCTCTCCTCCGACTCCCTTTCTCTCCTCCGACTCCCCGTATCTCCTCCGACTCCCCGTCTCTCCACTGTCCTCCCCGTCTCTCCTCCGACTCCCTGTCTCTCCACCCTCCACCATACTCCCAGTCTCTCCTCCGACTCCCCGTCTCTCCTCCGACTCCCTTTGTCTCCTCCGACTCCCTTTCTCTCCTCCGACTCCCCGTCTCTCCTCTGACTCCCCGTCTCTCCACCGTTCTTCCCGTCTCGCCTCCGACTCCCCGTCTCCCCACCGTCCTCCCCATCTCTCCACCGTCCTCCCCGTCTCTCCTCCGACTCCCCGTCTCTTCTCCGACTCCCTGTCTCTCCTCCGACTCCCCGTCTCTCCTCCGACTCCCTTTCTCTCCTCCGACTCCCTTTGTCTCCTCCGACTCCCCGTCGCGCCTCCGACTCCCCGTCTCCCCACCGTCCTGCCCGTCTCTCCACCGTCCTCCCCGTCTCTCCACCGTCCTTCCCGTCTCTCCTCCGACTCCCCGTCTCTCCACCGTCCTCCCCGTCTCTCCTCCGACTCCCCGTCTCTCCACCGTCCTCCCTGTCTCTCCTCCGACTCCCCGTCTCTCCACCGTCCACCATCCTCCCCGTCTCTCCTCCGACTCCCTGTCTCTCCTCCGACTCCCTTTCTCTCCTCTGACTCCCCGTATCTCCTCCGACTCCCCATCTCTCCACCGTCCTCCTCGTCTCTCCTCCAACTCCCCGTCTCTCCTCCGACTCGACATCTCTCCACCATCCTCCCGGTCTCTCCTCCGACTCCCGGTCACTCCTCCGACTCCCTTTCTCTCCTCCGACTCCCCGTCTCCCCTCCGACTCCCTTTCTCTCCTCCAACTCCCAGTCTCTCCACCCTCCTCCCCGTCTCTCCTCCGACTCCCTGTCTCTCCTCCGACTCCCCATCTGTCCTCCGACTCCCCGTCAAAAACACCCGCACGTCCACTGTCCTCCTCGTCTCTCCTCCGACTCCCCGTCAAAAACACCCGCACGTCCACCGTCCTCCTCGTCTCTCCTCCGACTCCCCATCCCTCCTCCGACTCCCCGTCTCTCCTCCGACTCCCTTTCTCTCCTCCGACTTCCCGTCTCTCCACTGTCCTCCCCGTCTCTCCTCCGACTCCCTGTCTCTCCACCCTCCACCATACTCCCAGTCTCTCCTCCGACTCCCCGTCTCTCCTCCGACTCCCTTTGTCTCCTCCGACTCCCTTTCTCTCCTCCGACTCCCCGTCTCTCCTCTGACTCCCCGTCTCTCCACCGTTCTTCCCGTCTCGCCTCCGACTCCCCGTCTCCCCACCGTCCTCCCCATCTCTCCACCGTCCTCCCCGTCTCTCCTCCGACTCCCCGTCTCTTCTCCGACTCCCTTTCTCTCCTCCGACTCCACTTATCTCCTCCGACTCCCCGTCTCACCACCGTCCTCCCCGTCTCTCCTCCGACTCCCTGTCTCTCCCCCGACTCCCCGTCTCTCCTCCGACTCCCTTTGTCTCCTCCGACTCCCTTTGTCTCCTCCGACTCCCCGTCGCGCCTCCGACTCCCCGTCTCCCCACCGTCCTGCCCGTCTCTCCACCGTCCTCCCCGTCTCTCCACCATCCTTCCCGTCTCTCCTCCGACTCCCCGTCTCCCCACCGTCCTCCCCATCTCTCCACCGTCCTCCCCGTCTCTCCTCCGACTCCCCGTCTCTTCTCCGACTCCCTTTCTCTCCTCCGACTCCACTTATCTCCTCCGACTCCCCGTCTCACCACCGTCCTCCCCGTCTCTCCTCCGACTCCCTGTCTCTCCTCCGACTCCCCGTCTCTCCTCCGACTCCCTTTGTCTCCTCCGACTCCCTTTCTCTCCTCCGACTCCCCGTCTCTCCTCCGACTCCCCGTCTCCCCACCGTCCTGCCCGTCTCTCCACCGTCCTCCCCGTCTCTCCACCATCCTTCCCGTCTCTCCTCCGACTCCCCATCTCTCCACCGTCCTCCCCGTCTCTCCTCCGACTCCCCGTCTCTCCACCGTCCTCCCCGTCTCTCCTCCGACTCCCCATCTCTCCACCGTTCACCACCGTCCTCCCTGTCTCTCCTCCGACTCCCCGTCTCTCCACCGTCCACCATCCTCCCATTCTCTCCTCCGACTCCCTGTCTCTCCTCCGACTCCCTTTCTCTCCTCTGACTCCCCGTATCTCCTCCGACTCCCCATCTCTCCACCGTCCTCCCGGTCTCTCCTCCGACTCCCCGTCTCTCCTCCGACTCCCTTTCTCTCCTCCGACTCCCCGTCTCCCCTCCGACTCCCTTTCTCTCCTCCGACTCCCAGTCTCTCCACCGTCCTCCCCGTCTCTCCTCCGACTCCCTGTCTCTCCTCCGACTCCCCATCTGTCCGCCGACTCCCCGTCAAAAACACCCGCACGTCCACAGTCCTCCTCGTCTCTCCTCCGACTCCCCGTCAAAAACACCCGCACGTCCACCGTCCTCCTCGTCTCTCCTCCGACTCCCCATCCCTCCTCCGACTCCCCGTTTCTCCTCCGACTCCCTTTCTCTCCTCCGACTTCCCGTCTCTCCACTGTCCTCCCCGTCTCTCCTCCGACTCTCTGTCTCTCCACCCTCCACCATACTCCCCATCTCTCCACCGTCCTCCTCGTCTCTCCTCCAACTCCCCGTCTCTCCTCCGACTCGACATCTCTCCACCATCCTCCCGGTCTCTCCTCCGACTCCCCGTCTCTCCTCCGACTCCCTTTCTCTCCTCCGACTCCCAGTCTCCCCTCCGACTCCCTTTCTCTCCTCCAACTCCCAGTCTCTCCACCCTCCTCCCCGTCTCTCCTCCGACTCCCTGTCTCTCCTCCAACTCCCCATCTGTCTGCCGACTCCCCGTCAAAAACACCCGCACGTCCACAGTCCTCCTCGTCTCTCCTCCGACTCCCCGTCAAAAACACCCGCACGTCCACCGTCCTCCTCGTCTCTCCTCCGACTCCCCATCCCTCCTCCGACTTCCTTTCTCTCCTCCGACTCCCCGTATCTCCTCCGACTCCCCGTCTCTCCACTGTCCTCCCCGTCTCTCCTCCGACTCCCTGTCTCTCCACCCTCCACCATACTCCCAGTCTCTCCTCCGACTCCCCGTCTCTCCTCCGACTCCCTTTGTCTCCTCCGACTCCCTTTCTCTCCTCCGACTCCCCGTCTCTCCTCTGACTCCCCGTCTCTCCACCGTTCTTCCCGTCTCGCCTCCGACTCCCCGTCTCCCCACCGTCCTCCCCATCTCTCCACCGTCCTCCCCGTCTCTCCTCCGACTCCCCGTCTCTTCTCCGACTCCCTTTCTCTCCTCCGACTCCACTTATCTCCTCCGACTCCCCGTCTCACCACCGTCCTCCCCGTCTCTCCTCCGACTCCCTGTCTCTCCTCCGACTCCCCGTCTCTCCTCCGACTCCCTTTGTCTCCTCCGACTCCCTTTCTCTCCTCCGACTCCCCGTCGCGCCTCCGACTCCCCGTCTCCCCACCGTCCTCCCCGTCTCTCCACCGTCCTCCCCGTCTCTCCACCGTCCTTCCCGTCTCTCCTCCGACTCCCCATCTCTCCACCGTCCTCCCCGTCTCTCCTCCGACTCCCCGTCTCTCCACCGTCCTCCCTGTCTCTCCTCCGACTCCCCATCTCTCCACCGTTCACCACCGTCCTCCCTGTCTCTCCTCCGACTCCCCGTCTCTCCACCGTCCACCATCCTCCCAGTCTCTCCTCCGACTCCCTGTCTCTCCTCCGACTCCCTTTCTCTCCTCTGACTCCCCGTCTCTCCTCCAACTCGACATCTCTCCACCATCCTCCCGGTCTCTCCTCCGACTCCCCGTCACTCCTCCGACTCCCTTTCTCTCCTCCGACTCCCTTTCTCTCCTCCAACTCCCCGTCTCTCCACCCTCCTCCCCGTCTCTCCTCCGACTCCCCGTCTCCCCACCGTCCTCCCCGTCTCTCCACCGTCCTCCCCGTCTCTCCTCCGAATCCCCGTCTCCCCACCATCCTCCCTGTCTCTCCTCCGACTCCCCGTCTCCCCACCGTCCACCACCGTCCTCCCTGTCTCTCCTCCGACTCCCCGTCTCTCCACCATCCACCATCCTCCCAGTCTCTCCACCGTCCTCCCCGTCTCCTCCGACTCCCCATCTCTCCACCGTCCTCCTCGTCTCTCCTCCGACTCCCCGTCTCTCCTCCGACTCCAAATCTCTCCTCCAACTTCCCGTCTCTCCTCCGACTCCTCGTCTCTCCTCCGATTCCCGGTCCCTCCTCCGACTAAACGTCTCTCCTCTGACTCCCCAAAAACCCGTCTACTGTCCACCCCATCTCTCCTCCGACTCCCCGTCTCCCCACCGTCCTCCCCGTCTCTCCACCGTCCTCCCCGTCTCTCCTCCGACTCCCGGTCTCTCCACCGACTCGCCGTCTCTCCACCGTCCTCCCCGTCTCTCCTCCGACTCCCCTTCTCTCCACCGTCCTCCTCGTCTCTCCTCCGACTCCCCGTCTCTCCTCCGACTCCCTTTCTCTCCTCCGACTCCCTTTCTCTCCTCCGACTCCCCGTCTCTCCTCCGACTCCCCGTCTCCCCACCGTCCTCCCCGTCTCTCCACCGTCCTCCCCGTCTCTCCACCATCCTCCCCGTCTCTCCTCCGACTCCCCGTCTCTCCACCGACCTTCCCGTATCTCCTCCGACTCCCCCTCTCTCCACCGTCCTCCCCGTCTCTCCTCCGACTCCCCGTCTCTCCACCGTTCACCACCGTCCTCCCTGTCTCTCCTCCGACTCCCCGTCTCTCCACCGTCCACCATCCTCCCCGTCTCTCCTCCGACTCCCCGTCTCTCCTCCGACTCCCTTTCTCTCCTCCGACTCCCCGTCTCTCCTCCGACTCCCCATCTCTCCACCGTCCTCCCCGTCTCTCCTCCGACTCCCTTTCTCTCCTCCGACTCCCCGTCTCTCCACCGTCCTCCCCGTCTCTCCTCCGACTCCCCGTCTCCCCACCGTCCTCCCCGTCTCTCCACCGTCCTCCCCGTCTCTCCTCCGACTCCCCGTCTCTCCACCGTCCTCCCTGTCTCTCCTCCGACTCCCCGTCTCTCCACCGTCCACCACCGTCCTCCCTGTCTCTCCTCCGACTCCCCGTCTCTCCACCATCCACCATCCTCCCAGTCTCTCCACCGTCCTCCCCGTCTCCTCCGACTCCCCATCTCTCCACCGTCCTCCTCGTCTCTCCTCCGACTCCCCGTCTCTCCTCCGACTCCAAATCTCTCCTCCAACTTCCCGTCTCTCCTCCGACTCCTCGTCTCTCCTCCGATTCCCGGTCCCTCCTCCGACTAAACGTCTCTCCTCTGACTCCCCCAAAAACCCGTCCACTGTCCTCCCCATCTCTCCTCCGACTCCCCGTCTCCCCACCGTCCTCCCCGTCTCTCCACCGTCCTCCCCGTCTCTCCTCCGACTCCCCGTCTCTCCACCGACTCCCCGTCTCTCCACCGTCCTCCCCGTCTCCTCCGACTCCCCATCTCTCCACCGTCCTCCTCGTCTCTCCTCCGACTCCCCGTCTCTCCTCCGACTCCAAATCTCTCCTCCAACTTCCCGTCTCTCCTCCGACTCCTCGTCTCTCCTCCGATTCCCGGTCCCTCCTCCGACTAAACGTCTCTCCTCGGACTCCCCCAAAAACCCGTCCACTGTCCTCCCCATCTCTCCTCCGACTCCCCGTCTCCCCACTGTCCTCCCCGTCTCTCCACCATCCTCCCCGTCTCTCCTCCGACCCCCGGTATCTCCACCGACTCGCAGTCTCTCCACCGTCCTCCCCGTCTCCTCCGACTCCCCATCTCTCCACCGTCCTCCTCGTCTCTCCTCCGACTCCAAATCTCTCCTCCAACTTCCCGTCTCTCCTCCGATTCCCGGTCCCTTCTCCGACTAAACGTCTCTCCTCGGACTCCCCTGTCCAAAAACCCGTCCACTGTCCTCCCCATCTCTCCTCCGACTCCCACCAAACACCCGTCCACCATCCTCCCCGTCTCTCCTCCGACTCCCCGTCTCTCCACCGTCCTCCCCATCTCTCCACCGTCCTCCTCGTCTCTCCTCCGACCCCCCTTCAAAAACACCCGCACGTCCACCGTTCTCCACATCTCTCCTCCAACTCCCAGTCTCTCCTCCGACTCCCCGTCTCTCTTCCGACTCCCTTTGTCTCCTCCGACTCCCTTTCTCTCCTCCGACTCCCCGTCTCTCCTCCGACTCCCCGTCTCTCCACCGTCCTCCCCGTCTCTCCTCCGACTCCCCGTCTCCCCACCGTCCTCCCCGTCTCTCCTCCGACTCCCCGTCTCTCCACCGTCCTCCTCATCTATCATCCGACTCCCCGTCTCTCCTCCGACTCCCTTTCTCTCCTCCGACTCCCCGTCTCTCCACCGTCCTCCCCGTCTCTCCTCCGACTCCCTGTCTCTCCACCCTCCACCATACTCCCAGTCTCTCCTCCGACTCCCCGTCTCTCCTCCGACTCCCTTTGTCTCCTCCGACTCCCTTTCTCTCCTCCGACTCCCCGTCTCTCCACCGTCCTCCTCATCTCTCATCCGACTCCCCGTCTCTCCTCCGACTCCCTTTCTCTCCTCCGACTCCCCGTATCTCCTCCGACTCCCCGTCTCTCCACTGTCCTCCCCGTCTCTCCTCCGACTCCCTGTCTCTCCACCCTCCACCATACTCCCAGTCTCTCCTCCGACTCCCCGTCTCTCCTCCGACTCCCTTTGTCTCCTCCGACTCCCTTTCTCTCCTCCGACTCCCCGTCTCTCCTCTGACTCCCCGTCTCTCCACCGTTCTCCCCGTCTCGCCTCCGACTCCCCGTCTCCCCACCGTCCTCCCCATCTCTCCACCGTCCTCCCCGTCTCTCCTCCGACTCCCCGTCTCTTCTCCGACTCCCTTTCTCTCCTCCGACTCCACTTATCTCCTCCGACTCCCCGTCTCACCACCGTCCTCCCCGTCTCTCCTCCGACTCCCTGTCTCTCCTCCGACTCCCCGTCTCTCCTCCGACTCCCTTTGTCTCCTCCGACTCCCTTTCTCTCCTCCGACTCCCCGTCGCGCCTCCGACTCCCCGTCTCCCCACCGTCCTCCCCGTCTCTCCACCGTCCTCCCCGTCTCTCCACCGTCCTCCCCGTCTCTCCTCCGACTCCCCGTCTCTCCACCGTCCTCCCCGTCTCTCCTCCGACTCCCCGTCTCTCCACCGTCCTCCCCGTCTCTCCTCCGACTCCCCGTCCACCACCGTCCTCCCTGTCTCTCCTCCGACTCCCCGTCTCTCCACCGTCCACCATCCTCCCAGTCTCTCCTCCGACTCCCTGTCTCTCCTCCGACTCCCTTTCTCTCCTCTGACTCCCCGTATCTCCTCCGACTCCCCATCTCTCCACCGTCCTCCCCGTCTCTCCTCCGACTCCCCGTCTCTCCTCCGACTCCCTTTCTCTCCTCCGACTCCCCGTCTCTCCTCCGACTCCCTTTCTCTCCTCCGACTCCCCGTCTCTCCACCGTCCTCCCCGTCTCTCCTCCGACTCCCCGTCTCCCCACCGTCCTCCCCGTCTCTCCACCGTCCTCCCCGTCTCTCCTCCGACTCCCCGTCTCTCCACCGTCCTCCCCGTCTCTCCTCCGACTCCCCGTCTCTCCACCGTCCACCACCGTCCTCCCCGACTCTCCTCCGACTCCCCGTCTCTCCACCGTCCACCATCCTCCCCGTCTCTCCTCCGACTCCCCGTCTCTCCTCCGACTCCCTTTCTCTCCTCCGACTCCCCGTCTCTCCTCCGACTCCCCGTCTCCCCACCGTCCTCCCCGTCTCTCCACCGTCCTCCCCGTCTCTCCACCGTCCTTCCCGTCTCTCCTCCGACTCCCCGTCTCTCCACCGTCCTCCCCGTCTCTCCTCCGACTCCCCGTCTCTCCACCGTCCTCCCCGTCTCTCCTCCGACTCCCCGTCTCTCCACCGTTCACCACCGTCCTCCCTGTCTCTCCTCCGACTCCCCGTCTCTCCACCGTCCACCATCCTCCCATTCTCTCCTCCGACTCCCTGTCTCTCCTCCGACTCCCTTTCTCTCCTCCGACTCCCCGTCTCTCCTCCGACTCCCCATCTCTCCACCGTCCTCCTCGTCTCTCCTCCAACTCCCCGTCTCTCCTCCGACTCCCCATCTCTCCACCATCCTCCCGGTCTCTCCTCCGACTCCCCGTCACTCCTCCGACTCCCTTTCTCTCCTCCGACTCCCCGTCTCCCCTCCGACTCCCTTTCTCTCCTCCAACTCCCAGTCTCTCCACCCTCCTCCCCGTCTCTCCTCCGACTCCCTGTCTCTCCTCCAACTCCCCATCTGTCTGCCGACTCCCCGTCAAAAACACCCGCACGTCCACAGTCCTCCTCGTCTCTCCTCCGACTCCCCGTCAAAAACACCCGCACGTCCACCGTCCTCCTCGTCTCTCCTCCGACTCCCCATCCCTCCTCCGACTCCCCGTCAAAAACACCCGCACGTCCACCGTTCTCCACATCTCTCCTCCACTCCCCGTCTCTCCTCCGACTCCCCGTCTCTCCTCCGACTCCCAGTCTCTCCTCCGACTCCCCGTCTCTCTTCCGACTCCCTTTGTCTCCTCCGACTCCCTTTCTCTCCTCCGACTCCCCGTCTCTCCTCTGACTCCCCGTCTCTCCACCGTCCTCCCCGTCTCGCCTCCGACTCCCCGTCTCCCCACCGTCCTCCCCGTCTCTCCTCCGACTCCCCGTCTCTCCACCGACCTCCCTGTCTCTCCTCCGACTCCAAATCTCTCCTCCGACTTCCCGTCTCTCCTCCGACTCCCCGTCTCTCCTCCGATTCCCGGTCTCTCCTCTGACTCACCGTCTCTTCTCTGTCTCCCCCCAAAAACCCGTCCACTGTCCTCCCCGTCTCTCCTCCGACTCCCCGTCTCCCCACTGTCCTCCCCGTCTCTCCACCGTCCTCCCCGTCTCTCCTCCGAATCCCCGTCTCCCCACCGTCCTCCCTGTCTCTCCTCCGACTCCCCGTCTCTCCACCGTCCACCACCGTCCTCCCTGTCTCTCCTCCGACTCCCCGTCTCTCCACCATCCACCATCCTCCCAGTCTCTCCACCGTCCTCCCCGTCTCCTCCGACTCCCCATCTCTCCACCGTCCTCCTCGTCTCTCCTCCGACTCCCCGTCTCTCCTCCGACTCCAAATCTCTCCTCCAACTTCCCGTCTCTCCTCCGACTCCTCGTCTCTCCTCCGATTCCCGGTCCCTCCTCCGACTAAACGTCTCTCCTCTGACTCCCCCAAAAACCCGTCCACTGTCCTCCCCATCTCTCCTCCGACTCCCCGTCTCCCCACTGTCCTCCCCGTCTCTCCACCATCCTCCCCGTCTCTCCTCCGACCCCCGGTATCTCCACCGACTCGCAGTCTCTCCACCGTCCTCCCCGTCTCCTCCGACTCCCCATCTCTCCACCGTCCTCCTCGTCTCTCCTCCGACTCCCCGTCTCTCCTCCGACTCCAAATCTCTCCTCCAACTTCCCGTCTCTCCTCCGACTCCTCGTCTCTCCTCCGATTCCCGGTCCCTTCTCCGACTAAACGTCTCTCCTCGGACTCCCCTGTCCAAAAACCCGTCCACTGTCCTCCCCATCTCTCCTCCGACTCCCACCAAACACCCGTCCACCATCCTCCCCGTCTCTCCTCCGACTCCCCGTCTCTCCACCGTCCTCCCCGTCTCTCCTCCGACTCCCCGTCTCTCCACCGACCTTCCCGTCTCCCCTCCGACTCCCTTTCTCTCCTCAGACTCCCTTTCTCTCCTCCGACTCCCCGTCTCTCCACCGTCCTCCCCATCTCTCCACCATCCTCCCGGTCTCTCCTCCGACTCCCCGTCACTCCTCCGACTCCCTTTCTCTCCTCCGACTCCCCGTCTCCCCTCCGACTCCCTTTCTCTCCTCCGACTCCCAGTCTCTCCACCGTCCTCCCCGTCTCTCCTCCGACTCCCCATCTGTCCGCCGACTCCCCGTCAAAAACACCCGCACGTCCACCGTCCTCCTCGTCTCTCCTCCGACTCCCCATCCCTCCTCCGACTCCCCGTCAAAAACACCCGCACGTCCACCGTCCTCCTCGTCTCTCCTCCGACTCCCCGTCTCTCCTCCGACTCCCCGTCTCTCCTCCGACTCCCTTTGTCTCCTCCGACTCCCTTTCTCTCCTCCGACTCCCCGTCTGTTTTCCGACTCCCTTTCTCTCCTCCGACTCCCCGTCTCTCCTCCGACACCCTGTCTCTCCACTGTCCTCCCCGTCTCTCCTCCGACTCCCCGTCTCCCCACCGTCCTCCCCATCTCTCCACCATCCTCCCCGTCTCTCCTCCGACTCCCCGTCTCTCCTCCGACTCCCTTTCTCTCCTCCGACTCCCCGTCTCTCCTCCGACTCCCCGTCTCTCATCCGACTCCCTTTCTCTCCTCCGACTCCCCGTCTCTCCTCCGACTCCCCGTCTCTCCACCGTCCTCCCCGTCTCTCCTCCGACTCCCCGTCTCCCCACCGTCCTCCCCGTCTCTCCACCGTCCTCCCCGTCTCTCCTCCGACTCCCTGTCTCTCCTCCGACTCCCTTTCTCTCCTCCGACTCCCCGTCTCTCCTCCGACTCCAAATCTCTCCTCCAACTTCCCGTCTCTCCTCCGACTCCTCGTCTCTCCTCCGATTCCCGGTCCCTCCTCCGACTAAACGTCTCTCCTCGGACTCCCCTGTCCAAAAACCCGTCCACTGTCCTCCCCATCTCTCCTCCGACTCCCACCAAACACCCGTCCACCATCCTCCCCGTCTCTCCTCCGACTCCCCGTCTCTCCACCGTCCTCCCCGTCTCTCCTCCGACTCCCCGTCTCCCCACCGTCCTCCCCATCTCTCCACCATCCTCCCGGTCTCTCCTCCGACTCCCCGTCACTCCTCCGACTCCCTTTCTCTCCTCCGACTCCCCGTCTCTCCTCCGACTCCCTTTCTCTCCTCCGACTCCCAGTCTCTCCACCGTCCTCCCCGTCTCTCCTCCGACTCCCTGTCTCTCCTCCGACTCCCCATCTGTCCGCCGACTCCCCGTCAAAAACACCCGCACGTCCACAGTCCTCCTCGTCTCTCCTCCGACTCCCCATCCCTCCTCCGACTCCCCGTCAAAAACACCCGCACGTCCACCGTCCTCCTCGTCTCTCCTCCGACTCCCCATCCCTCCTCCGACTCCCCGTCAAAAACACCCGCACGTCCACCGTTCTCCACATCTCTCCTCCACTCCCCGTCTCTCCTCCGACTCCCCGTCTCTCCTCCGACTCCCAGTCTCTCCTCCGACTCCCCGTCTCTCTTCCGACTCCCTTTGTCTCCTCCGACTCCCTTTCTCTCCTCCGACTCCCCGTCTCTCCTCCGACTCCCCGTCTCTCCACCGTCCTCCCCGTCTCTCCTCCGACTCCCCGTCTCCCCACCGTCCTCCCCGTCTCTCCTCCGACTCCCCGTCTCTCCACCGTCCTCCTCCCTGTCTCTCCTCCGACTCCCCGTCTCTCCACCGTCCACCATCCTCCCAGTCTCTCCACCGTCCTCCCCGTCTCCTCCGACTCCCCATCTCTCCACCGTCCTCCTCGTCTCTCCTCCGACTCCCCGTCTCTCCTCCGACTCCAAATCTCTCCTCCAACTTCCCGTCTCTCCTCCGACTCCTCGTCTCTCCTCCGATTCCCGGTCCCTCCTCCGACTAAACGTCTCTCCTCTGACTCCCCCAAAAACCCGTCCACTGTCCTCCCCATCTCTCCTCCGACTCCCCGTCTCCCCACCGTCCTCCCCGTCTCTCCACCGTCCTCCCCGTCTCTCCTCCGACTCCCCGTCTCTCCACCGTCCTCCCTGTCTCTCCTCCGACTCCCCGTCTCTCCACCGTCCACCACCGTCCTCCCTGTCTCTCCTCCGACTCCCCGTCTCTCCACCATCCACCATCCTCCCAGTCTCTCCACCGTCCTCCCCGTCTCCTCCGACTCCCCATCTCTCCACCGTCCTCCTCGTCTCTCCTCCGACTCCCCGTCTCTCCTCCGACTCCAAATCTCTCCTCCAACTTCCCGTCTCTCCTCCGACTCCTCGTCTCTCCTCCGATTCCCGGTCCCTCCTCCGACTAAACGTCTCTCCTCTGACTCCCCCAAAAACCCGTCCACTGTCCTCCCCATCTCTCCTCCGACTCCCCGTCTCCCCACTGTCCTCCCCGTCTCTCCACCATCCTCCCCGTCTCTCCTCCGACTCCCGGTCTCTCCACCGACTCGCCGTCTCTCCACCGTCCTCCCCGTCTCCTCCGACTCCCCATCTCTCCACCGTCCTCCTCGTCTCTCCTCCGACTCCCCGTCTCTCCTCCGACTCCAAATCTCTCCTCCAACTTCCCGTCTCTCCTCCGACTCCTCGTCTCTCCTCCGATTCCCGGTCCCTTCTCCGACTAAACGTCTCTCCTCGGACTCCCCTGTCCAAAAACCCGTCCACTGTCCTCCCCATCTCTCCTCCGACTCCCACCAAACACCCGTCCACCATCCTCCCCGTCTCTCCTCCGACTCCCCGTCTCTCCACCGTCCTCCCCGTCTCTCCTCCGACTCCCCGTCTCTCCACCGTCCTCCTCATCTCTCATCCGACTCCCCGACTCTCCTCCGACTCCCTTTCTCTCCTCCGACTCCCTTTCTCTCCTCCGACTCCCCGTCTCTCCACCGACCTTCCCGTCTCTCCTCCGACCCCCGGTCTCTCCACCGACTCGCCGTCTCTCCACCGTCCTCCTCGTCTCTCCTCCGACTCCCTTTGTCTCCTCCGACTCCCTTTCTCTCCTCCGACTCCCCGTCGCGGCTCCGACTCCCCGTCTCCCCACCGTCCTCCCCGTCTCTCCACAGTCCTCCCCGACTCCCTACCATCCTTCCCTTCTCTCCTCCGACTCCCCGTCTCTCCACCGTCCTCCCCGTCTCTCCTCCGACTTCCCGTCTCTCCACCGTCCTCCCCGTCTCTCCTCGGACTCCCTGTCTCTCCTCCGACTCCCCATCTGTCCGCCGACTCCCCGTCAAAAACACCCGCACGTCCACCGTCCTCCTCGTCTCTCCTCCGACTCCCCATCCCTCCTCCGACTCCCCGTCAAAAACACCCACACGTCCACCGTTCTCCACATCTCTCCTCCACTCCCAGTCTCTCCTCCGACTCCCCATCTCTCCTCCGACTCCCCGTCAAAAACACCCGCACGTCCACCGTTCTCCACATCTCTCCTCCGACTCCCAGTCTCTCCTCCGACTCCCCGTCTCTCTTCCGACTCCCTTTGTCTCCTCCGACTCCCTTTCTCTCCTCCGACTCCCCGTCTCTCCTCTGACTCCCCGTCTCTCCACCGTCCTCCCCGTCTCTCCTCCGACTCCCCGTCTCCCCACCGTCCTCCCCGTCTCTCCTCCGACTCCCCGTCTCTCCACCGTCCTCCTCATCTATCATCCGACTCCCCGTCTCTCCTCCGACTCCCTTTCTCTCCTCCGACTCCCCGTATCTCCTCCGACTCCCCGTCTCTCCACCGTCCTCCCCGTCTCTCCTCCGACTCCCTGTCTCTCCACCCTCCACCATACTCCCAGTCTCTCCTCCGACTCCCCGTCTCTCCTCCGACTCCCTTTCTCTCCTCCGACTCCCTTTCTCTCCTCCGACTCCCCGTCTCTCCTCCGACTCCCCGTCTCTCCACCGTTCTCCCCGTCTCTCCTCCGACTCCCCGTCTCCCCACCGTCCTCCCCATCTCTCCACCGTCCTCCCCGTCTCTCCTCCGACTCCCCGTCAAAAACACCCGCACGTCCACCGTTCTCCACATCTCTCCTCCACTCCCCGTCTCTCCTCCGACTCCCCGTCTCTCCTCCGACTCCCCGTCTCTCCACCGACTCCCCGTCTCTCCTCCGACTCCCCGTCTCTCCTCCGACTCCCCGTCTCTCCTCCGACTCCCTTTCTCTCCTCCGACTCCCCGTCTCTCCTCCGACTCCCCGTCTCTCCACCGTCCTCCCCGTCTCTCCTCCGACTCCCCGTCTCTCCTCCGACTCCCCGTCTCTCCTCCGACTCCCCGTCTCTCCTCCGACTCCCTTTCTCTCCTCCGACTCCCCGTCTCTCCTCCGACTCCCCGTCTCCCCACCGTCCTCCCCATCTCTCCACCGTCCTCCTCGTCTCTCCTCCGACTCCCCGTCTCTCCTCCGACTCCAAATCTCTCCTCCAACTTCCCGTCTCTCCTCCGACTCCTCGTCTCTCCTCCGATTCCCGGTCCCTCCTCCGACTAAACGTCTCTCCTCGGACTCCCCTGTCCAAAAACCCGTCCACTGTCCTCCCCATCTCTCCTCCGACTCCCACCAAACACCCGTCCACCATCCTCCCCGTCTCTCCTCCGACTCCCCGTCTCTCCACCGTCCTCCTCATCTCTCATCCGACTCCCCGACTCTCCTCCGACTCCCTTTCTCTCCTCCGACTCCCTTTCTCTCCTCCGACTCCCCGTCTCTCCACCGACCTTCCCGTATCTCCTCCGACTCCCCCTCTCTCCACCGACTCCCCGTCTCTCCACCGTCCTCCTCGTCTCTCCTCCGACTCCCTTTCTCTCCTCCGACTCCCTTTCTCTCCTCCGACTCCCCGTCTCTCCTCCGACTCCCCGTCTCCCCACCGTCCTCCCCGTCTCTCCACCGTCCTCCCCGTCTCTCCACCGTCCTTCCCGTCTCTCCTCCGACTCCCCGTCTCTCCACCGTCCTCCCCGTCTCTCCTCCGACTTCCCGTCTCTCCACCGTCCTCCCCGTCTCTCCTCCGACTCCCTGTCTCTCCTCCGACTCCCCATCTGTCCGCCGACTCCCCGTCAAAAACACCCGCACGTCCACCGTCCTCCTCGTCTCTCCTCCGACTCCCCATCCCTCCTCCGACTCCCCGTCAAAAACACCCGCACGTCCACCGTTCTCCACATCTCTCCTCCGACTCCCAGTCTCTCCTCCGACTCCCCATCCCTCCTCCGACTCCCCGTCAAAAACACCCGCACGTCCACCGTTCTCCACATCTCTCCTCCGACTCCCTTTGTCTCCTCCGACTCCCTTTCTCTCCTCCGACTCCCCGTCTCTCCTCCGACTCCCCGTCTCTCCACCGTCCTCCCCGTCTCTCCTCCGACTCCCCGTCTCCCCACCGTCCTCCCCGTCTCTCCTCCGACTCCCCGTCTCTCCACCGTCCTCCTCATCTCTCCTCCGACTCCCCGTCTCTCCTCCGACTCCCTTTCTCTCCTCCGACTCCCCGTCTCTCCTCCGACTCCCCGTCTCTCCACTGTCCTCCCCGTCTCTCCTCCGACTCCCTGTCTCTCCACCCTCCACCATACTCCCAGTCTCTCCTCCGACTCCCCGTCTCTCCTCCGACTCCCTTTGTCTCCTCCGACTCCCTTTCTCTCCTCCGACTCCCCGTCTCTCCTCCGACTCCCCGTCTCTGCACCGTCCTCCCCGTCTCTCCTCCGACTCCCCGTCTCCCCACCGTCCTCCCCATCTCTCCACCGTCCTCCTCGTCTCTCCTCCGACCCCCCTTCAAAAACACCCGCACGTCCACCGTTCTCCACATCTCTCCTCCAACTCCCAGTCTCTCCTCCGACTCCCCGTCTCTCTTCCGACTCCCTTTGTCTCCTCCGACTCCCTTTCTCTCCTCCGACTCCCCGTCTCTCCTCCGACTCCCCGTCTCTCCACCGTCCTCCCCGTCTCTCCTCCGACTCCCCGTCTCTCCACCGTCCTCCTCATCTCTCATCCGACTCCCCGTCTCTCCTCCGACTCCCTTTCTCTCCACCCTCCACCACTCCCCGTCTCTCCACTGTCCTCCCCGTCTCTCCTCCGACTCCCTGTCTCTCCACCCTCCACCATACTCCCAGTCTCTCCTCCGACTCCCCGTCTCTCCTCCGACTCCCTTTGTCTCCTCCGACTCCCTTTCTCTCCTCCGACTCCCCGTCTCTCCTCTGACTCCCCGTCTCTCCACCGTCCTCCCCGTCTCGCCTCCGACTCCCCGTCTCCCCACCGTCCTCCCCATCTCTCCACCGTCCTCCCCGTCTCTCCTCCGACTCCCCGTCTCTTCTCCGACTCCCTTTCTCTCCTCCGACTCCACTTATCTCCTCCGACTCCCCGTCTCACCACCGTCCTCCCCGTCTCTCCTCCGACTCCCTGTCTCTCCTCCGACTCCCCGTCTCTCCTCCGACTCCCCGTCTCCCCACCGTCCTCCCCGTCTCTCCACCGTCCTCCCCGTCTCTCCACCATCCTTCCCGTCTCTCCTCCGACTCCCCGTCTCTCCACCGTCCTCCCCGTCTCTCCTCCGACTCCCCGTCTCTCCACCGTCCTCCCTGTCTCTCCTCCGACTCCCCATCTCTCCACCGTTCACCACCGTCCTCCCTGTCTCTCCTCCGACTCCCCGTCTCTCCACCGTCCACCATCCTCCCAGTCTCTCCTCCGACTCCCTGTCTCTCCTCCGACTCCCTTTCTCTCCTCTGACTCCCCGTATCTCCTCCGACTCCCCATCTCTCCACCGTCCTCCTCGTCTCTCCTCCAACTCCCCGTCTCTCCTCCGACTCCCCATCTCTCCACCATCCTCCCGGTCTCTCCTCCGACTCCCCGTCTCTCCTCTGACTCCCTTTCTCTCCTCCGACTCCCCGTCTCCCCTCCGACTCCCTTTCTCTCCTCCAACTCCCAGTCTCTCCACCCTCCTCCCCGTCTCTCCTCCGACTCCCTGTCTCTCCTCCAAATCCCCATCTGTCCGCCGACTCCCCTTCAAAAACACCCGCACGTCCACAGTCCTCCTCGTCTCTCCTCGGACTCCCCGTCAAAAACACCCGCACGTCCACCGTCCTCCTCGTCTCTCCTCCGACTCCCCATCCCTCCTCCGACTCCCCGTCTAAAACACCCGCACGTCCACCGTTCTCCACATCTCTCCTCCACTCCCCGTCTCTCCTCCGACTCCCCGTCTCTCCTCCGACTCCCAGTCTCTCCTCCGACTCCCCGTCTCTCCTCCGACTCCCCGTCTCTCCACCGTCCTCCCCGTCTCGCCTCCGACTCCCCGTCTCCCCACCGTCCTCCCCGTCTCTCCTCCGACTCCCCGTCTCTCCACCGTCCTCCCTGTCTCTCCTCCGACTCCCCGTCTCTCCACCGTCCACCACCGTCCTCCCTGTCTCTCCTCCGACTCCCCGTCTCTCCACCATCCACCATCCTCCCAGTCTCTCCACCGTCCTCCCCGTCTCCTCCGACTCCCCATCTCTCCACCGTCCTCCTCGTCTCTCCTCCGACTCCCCGTCTCTCCTCCGACTCCAAATCTCTCCTCCAACTTCCCGTCTCTCCTCCGACTCCTCGTCTCTCCTCCGATTCCCGGTCCCTCCTCCGACTAAACGTCTCTCCTCTGACTCCCCCAAAAACCCGTCCACTGTCCTCCCCATCTCTCCTCCGACTCCCCGTCTCCCCACTGTCCTCCCCGTCTCTCCACCATCCTCCCCGTCTCTCCTCCGACCCCCGGTATCTCCACCGACTCGCAGTCTCTCCACCGTCCTCCCCGTCTCCTCCGACTCCCCATCTCTCCACCGTCCTCCTCGTCTCTCCTCCGACTCCCCGTCTCTCCTCCGACTCCAAATCTCTCCTCCAACTTCCCGTCTCTCCTCCGACTCCTCGTCTCTCCTCCGATTCCCGGTCCCTTCTCCGACTAAACGTCTCTCCTCGGACTCCCCTGTCCAAAAACCCGTCCACTGTCCTCCCCATCTCTCCTCCGACTCCCACCAAACACCCGTCCACCATCCTCCCCGTCTCTCCTCCGACTCCCCGTCTCTCCACCGTCCTCCCCGTCTCTCCTCCGACTCCCCGTCTCTCCACCGTCCTCCTCATCTCTCCTCCGACTCCCCGACTCTCCTCCGACTCCCTTTCTCTCCTCCGACTCCCTTTCTCTCCACCGACTCCCCGTCTCTCCACCGACCTTCCCGTCTCTCCTCTGACCCCCGGTCTCTCCACCGACTCGCCGTCTCTCCACCGTCCTCCTCGTCTCTCCTCCGACTCCCTTTGTCTCCTCCGACTCCCTTTCTCTCCTCCGACTCCCCGTCGCTCCTCCGACTCCCCGTCTCCCCACCGTCCTCCCCGTCTCTCCACCGTCCTCCCCGTCTCTCCACCGTCCTCCCCGTCTCTCCTCCGACTCCCCGTCTCTCCACCGTCCTCCCCGTCTCTCCTCGGACTCCCTGTCTCTCCTCCGACTCCCCATCTGTCTGCCGACTCCCCGTCAAAAACACCCGCATGTCCACCGTCCTCCTCGTCTCTCCTCCGACTCCCCATCCCTCCTCCGACTCCCCGTCAAAAACACCCACACGTCCACCGTTCTCCACATCTCTCCACCGTCTCCCAGTCTCTCCTCCGACTCCCCATCCCTCCTCCGACTCCCCGTCAAAAACACCCACACGTCCACCGCTCTCCACATCTCTTCTCCACTCCCAGTCTCTCCACCGTCCTCCCCGTCTCTCCTCCGACTCCCTGTCTCTCCTCCGACTCCCCATCTCTCCTCCGACTCCCCGTCTCTCCACCGTCCACCATCCTCCCCGTCTCTCCTCCGACTCCCCGTCTCTCCTCCGACTCCCTTTCTCTCCTCCGACTCCCCGTCTCTCCTCCGACTCCCCGTCTCTCCACCGTCCTCCCCGTCTCTCCTCCGACTCCCCGTCTCTCCTCCGACTCCCCATCTCTCCACCGTCCTCCCCGTCTCTCCTCCGACTCCCCGTCTCTCCTCCGACTCCCTTTCTCTCCTCCGACTCCCCGTCTCTCCTCCGACTCCCTTTCTCTCCTCCGACTCCCCGTCTCTCCACCGTCCTCCCCGTCTCTCCTCCGACTCCCTGTCTCTCCTCCAAATCCCCATCTGTCCGCCGACTCCCCTTCAAAAACACCCGCACGTCCACAGTCCTCCTCGTCTCTCCTCGGACTCCCCGTCAAAAACACCCGCACGTCCACCGTCCTCCTCGTCTCTCCTCCGACTCCCCATCTCTCCTCCGACTCCTCGTCTCAAACACCCGCACGTCCACCGTTCTCCACATCTCTCCTCCGACTCCCCGTCTCTCCTCCGACTCCCCGTCTCTCCTCCGACTCCCCGTCTCTCCTCCGACTCCCCGTCTCTCCTCCGACTCCCCGTCTCTCCACCGTCCTCCCCGTCTCTCCTCCGACTCCCCGTCTCCCCACCGTCCTCCCCGTCTCTCCTCCGACTCCCCGTCTCTCCACCGTCCTCCCCGTCTCTCCACCGTCCTCCCCGTCTCTCCACCGTCCTCCCCGTCTCTCCTCCGACTCCCCGTCTCTCCACCGTCCTCCCCGTCTCTCCTCCGACTCCCCGTCTCTCCACCGTCCTCCCTGTCTCTCCTCCGACTCCCCATCTCTCCACCGTTCACCACCGTCCTCCCTGTCTCTCCTCCGACTCCCCGTCTCTCCACCGTCCACCATCCTCCCAGTCTCTCCTCCGACTCCCTGTCTCTCCTCCGACTCCCTTTCTCTCCTCTGACTCCCCGTATCTCCTCCGACTCCCCATCTCTCCACCGTCCTCCTCGTCTCTCCTCCAACTCCCCGTCTCTCCTCCGACTCCCCGTCTCCCCACCGTCCTCCCGGTCTCTCCTCCGACTCCCCGTCACTCCTCCGACTCCCTTTCTCTCCTCCGACTCCCCGTCTCCCCTCCGACTCCCTTTCTCTCCTCCAACTCCCAGTCTCTCCACCCTCCTCCCCGTCTCTCCTCCGACTCCCTGTCTCTCCTCCGACTCCCCATCTCTCCGCCGACTCCCCTTCAAAAACACCCGCACGTCCACAGTCCTCCTCGTCTCTCCTCCGACTCCCCGTCAAAAACACCCGCACGTCCACCGTCCTCCTCGTCTCTCCTCCGACTCCCCATCCCTCCTCCGACTCCCCGTCAAAAACACCCGCACGTCCACCGTTCTCCACATCTCTCCTCCACTCCCCGTCTCTCCTCCGACTCCCCGTCTCTCCTCCGACTCCCAGTCTCTCCTCCGACTCCCCGTCTCTCCTCTGACTCCCCGTCTCTCCACCGTCCTCCCCGTCTCGCCTCCGACTCCCCGTCTCCCCACCGTCCTCCCCGTCTCTCCTCCGAATCCCCGTCTCCCCACCGTCCTCCCTGTCTCTCCTCCGACTCCCCGTCTCTCCACCGTCCACCACCGTCCTCCCTGTCTCTCCTCCGACTCCCCGTCTCTCCACCATCCACCATCCTCCCAGTCTCTCCACCGTCCTCCCCGTCTCCTCCGACTCCCCATCTCTCCACCGTCCTCCTCGTCTCTCCTCCGACTCCCCGTCTCTCCTCCGACTCCAAATCTCTCCTCCAACTTCCCGTCTCTCCTCCGACTCCTCGTCTCTCCTCCGATTCCCGGTCCCTCCTCCGACTAAACGTCTCTCCTCTGACTCCCCCAAAAACCCGTCCACTGTCCTCCCCATCTCTCCTCCGACTCCCCATCTCCCCACCGTCCTCCCCGTCTCTCCACCATCCTCCCCGTCTCTCCTCCGACTCCCCGTCTCTCCACCGTCCACCATCCTCCCAGTCTCTCCACCGTCCTCCCCGTCTCCTCCGACTCCCCATCTCTCCACCGTCCTCCTCGTCTCTCCTCCGACTCCCCGTCTCTCCTCCGACTCCAAATCTCTCCTCCAACTTCCCGTCTCTCCTCCGACTCCTCGTCTCTCCTCCGATTCCCGGTCCCTCCTCCGACTAAACGTCTCTCCTCGGACTCCCCTGTCCAAAAACCCGTCCACTGTCCTCCCCATCTCTCCTCCGACTCCCACCAAACACCCGTCCACCATCCTCCCCGTCTCTCCTCCGACTCCCCGTCTCTCCACCGTCCTCCCCGTCTCTCCTCCGACTCCCCGTCTCTCCACCGTCCTCCTCATCTCTCATCCGACTCCCCGACTCTCCTCCGACTCCCTTTCTCTCCTCCGACTCCCTTTCTCTCCACTGACTCCCCGTCTCTCCACCGACCTTCCCGTCTCTCCTCCGACCCCCGGTCTCTCCACCGACTCGCCGTCTCTCCACCGTCCTCCTCGTCTCTCCTCCGACTCCCCTTTGTCTCCTCCGACTCCCTTTCTCTCCTCGACTCCCCGTCGCGGCTCCGACTCCCCGTCTCCCCACCGTCCTCCCCGTCTCTCCACAGTCCTCCCCGACTCTCCACCGTCCTTCCCGTCTCTCCTCCGACTCCCCGTCTCTCCACCGTCCTCCCCGTCTCTCCTCCGACTTCCCGTCTCTCCACCGTCCTCCCCGTCTCTCCTCGGACTCCCTGTCTCTCCTCCGACTCCCCATCTGTCTGCCGACTCCCCGTCAAAAACACCCGCATGTCCACCGTCCTCCTCGTCTCTCCTCCGACTCCCCATCCCTCCTCCGACTCAGCGTCAAAAACACCCACATGTCCACCGTTCTCCACATCTCTCCACCGTCTCCCAGTCTCTCCTCCGACTCCCCATCCCTCCTCCGACTCCCCGTCAAAAACACCCACACGTCCACCGCTCTCCACATCTCTTCTCCGACTCCCCGTCTCTCCACCGTCCTCCCCGTCTCTCCTCCGACTCCCCGTCTCTCCTCCGACTCCCCATCTCTCCTCCGACTCCCCGTCTCTCCACCGTCCACCATCCTCCCCGTCTCTCCTCCGACTCCCCGTCTCTCCTCCGACTCCCTTTCTCTCCTCCGACTCCCCGTCTCTCCTCCGACTCCCCGTCTCTCCACCGTCCTCCCCGTCTCTCCTCCGACTCCCCGTCTCTCCTCCGACTCCCCATCTCTCCACCATCCTCCCCGTCTCTCCTCCGACTCCCCGTCTCTCCTCCGACTCCCTTTCTCTCCTCCGACTCCCCGTCTCCCCTCCGACTCCCTTTCTCTCCTCCGACTCCCCGTCTCTCCACCGTCCTCCCCGTCTCTCCTCCGACTCCCTGTCTCTCCTCCGACTCCCCATCTCTCCTCCGACTCCCCTTCAAAAACACCCGCACGTCCACCGTCCTCCTCGTCTCTCCTCCGACTCCCCGTCAAAAACACCCGCACGTCCACCGTCCTCCTCGTCTCTCCTCCGACTCCCCATCTCTCCTCCGACTCCCCGTCTAAAACACCCGCACGTCCACCGTTCTCCACATCTCTCCTCCACTCCCCGTCTCTCCTCCGACTCCCCGTCTCTCCTCCGACTCCCAGTCTCTCCTCCGACTCCCCGTCTCTCCTCCGACTCCCCGTCTCTCCACCGTCCTCCCCGTCTCTCCTCCGACTCCCCGTCTCCCCACCGTCCTCCCCGTCTCTCCTCCGACTCCCCGTCTCTCCACCGTCCTCCCTGTCTCTCCTCCGACTCCCCGTCTCTCCACCGTCCACCACCGTCCTCCCTGTCTCTCCTCCGACTCCCCGTCTCTCCACCATCCACCATCCTCCCAGTCTCTCCACCGTCCTCCCCGTCTCCTCCGACTCCCCATCTCTCCACCGTCCTCCTCGTCTCTCCTCCGACTCCCCGTCTCTCCTCCGACTCCAAATCTCTCCTCCAACTTCCCGTCTCTCCTCCGACTCCTCGTCTCTCCTCCGATTCCCGGTCCCTCCTCCGACTAAACGTCTCTCCTCTGTTTCCCCAAAAACCCGTCTACTGTCCACCCCATCTCTCCTCCGACTCCCCGTCTCCCCACCGTCCTCCCCGTCTCTCCACCGTCCTCCCCGTCTCTCCTCCGACTCCCGGTCTCTCCACCGACTCGCCGTCTCTCCACCGTCCTCCCCGTCTCCTCCGACTCCCCATCTCTCCACCGTCCTCCTCGTCTCTCCTCCGACTCCCCGTCTCTCCTCCGACTCCAAATCTCTCCTCCAACTTCCCGTCTCTCCTCCGACTCCTCGTCTCTCCTCCGATTCCCGGTCCCTCCTCCGACTAAACGTCTCTCCTCGGACTCCCCTGTCCAAAAACCCGTCCACTGTCCTCCCCATCTCTCCTCCGACTCCCACTAAACACCCGTCCACCATCCTCCCCGTCTCTCCTCCGACTCCCCGTCTCTCCACCGTCCTCCCCGTCTCTCCTCCGACTCCCCGTCTCTCCACCGTCCTCCTCATCTCTCATCCGACTCCCCGACTCTCCTCCGACTCCCTTTCTCTCCTCCGACTCCCTTTCTCTCCACCGACTCCCCGTCTCTCCACCGACCTTCCCGTCTCTCCTCCGACCCCCGGTCTCTCCACCGACTCGCCGTCTCTCCACCGTCCTCCTCGTCTCTCCTCCGACTCCCCTTCTCTCTCCGACTCCCTCTCTCCTCCGACCCCTGACTCCCCGTCTCTCCTCCGACTCCCCGTCTCCCCACCGTCCTCCCCGTCTCTCCACCATCCTCCCCGTCTCTCCACCGTCCTTCCCGTCTCTCCTCCGACTCCCCGTCTCTCCACCGTCCTCCCCGTCTCTCCTCCGACTCCCCGTCTCTCCACCGTCCTCCCCGTCTCTCCTCCGACTCCCTGTCTCTCCTCCGACTCCCCATCTGTCCGCCGACTCCCCGTCAAAAACACCCGCACGTCCACCGTCCTCCTCGTCTCTCCTCCGACTCCCCATCCCTCCTCCGACTCCCCGTCAAAAACACCCGCACGTCCACCGTTCTCCACATCTCTCCACCGTCCTCCCCGTCTCTCCTCCGACTCCCCATCCCTCCTCCGACTCCCCGTCAAAAACACCCACACGTCCACCGCTCTCCACATCTCTCCTCCACTCCCAGTCTCTCCACCGTCCTCCCCGTCTCTCCTCCGACTCCCTGTCTCTCCTCCGACTCCCCATCTGTCCGCCGACTCCCCGTCAAAAACACCCGCACGTCCACAGTCCTCCTCGTCTCTCCTCCGACTCCCCGTCAAAAACACCCGCACGTCCACCGTCCTCCTCGTCTCTCCTCCGACTCCCCATCCCTCCTCCGACTCCCCGTCAAAAACACCCGCACGTCCACCGTTCTCCACATCTCTCCTCCACTCCCCGTCTCTCCTCCGACTCCCCGTCTCTCCTCCGACTCCCAGTCTCTCCTCCGACTCCCCGTCTCTCTTCCGACTCCCTTTGTCTCCTCCGACTCCCTTTCTCTCCTCCGACTCCCCGTCTCTCCTCTGACTCCCCGTCTCTCCACCGTCCTCCCCGTCTCGCCTCCGACTCCCCGTCTCCCCACCGTCCTCCCCGTCTCTCCTCCGAATCCCCGTCTCCCCACCGTCCTCCCTGTCTCTCCTCCGACTCCCCGTCTCTCCACCGTCCACCACCGTCCTCCCTGTCTCTCCTCCGACTCCCCGTCTCTCCACCATCCACCATCCTCCCAGTCTCTCCACCGTCCTCCCCGTCTCCTCCGACTCCCCATCTCTCCACCGTCCTCCTCGTCTCTCCTCCGACTCCCCGTCTCTCCTCCGACTCCAAATCTCTCCTCCAACTTCCCGTCTCTCCTCCGACTCCTCGTCTCTCCTCCGATTCCCGGTCCCTCCTCCGACTAAACGTCTCTCCTCTGACTCCCCCAAAAACCCGTCCACTGTCCTCCCCATCTCTCCTCCGACTCCCCGTCTCCCCACCGTCCTCCCCGTCTCTCCACCGTCCTCCCCGTCTCTCCTCCGACTCCCCGTCTCTCCACCGTCCTCCCCGTCTCTCCTCCGACTCCCCGTCTCTCCACCGTCCACCACCGTCCTCCCTGTCTCTCCTCCGACTCCCCGTCTCTCCACCATCCACCATCCTCCCAGTCTCTCCACCGTCCTCCCCGTCTCCTCCGACTCCCCATCTCTCCACCGTCCTCCTCGTCTCTCCTCCGACTCCCCTTCTCTCCTCCGACTCCAAATCTCTCCTCCAACTTCCCGTCTCTCCTCCGACTCCTCGTCTCTCCTCCGATTCCCGGTCTCTGCTCCGACTCACCGTCTCTTCTCTGTCTCCCCACAAAAACCCGTCCACTCTCCTCCCCGTCTGTCCTCCGACTCCCCGTCTCTCCACCGTCCTCCCCGTCTCTCCTCCGACTCCCCGTCTCTCCACCGTCCTCCCCGTCTCTCCTCCGACTCCCCGTCTCTCCACCGTCCTCCCTGTCTCTCCTCCGACTCCCCGTCTCTCCACCGTCCACCACCGTCCTCCCTGTCTCTCCTCCGACTCCCCGTCTCCCCACCGTCCTCCTTGTCTCTCCTCCGACTCCCAGTCTCTCCACCGTCCTCCCAGTCTCCTCCAACTCCCCATCTCTCCACCGTCCTCCTCGTCTCTCCTCCGACTCCCCGTCTCTCCTCCGACTCCAAATCTCTCCTCCAACTTCCCGTCTCTCCTCCGACTCCTCGTCTCTCCTCCGATTCCCGGTCCCTCCTCCGACTAAACGTCTCTCCTCTGACTCCCCCAAAAACCCGTCCACTGTCCTCCCCATCTCTCCTCCGACTCCCCGTCTCCCCACTGTCCTCCCCGTCTCCCCACCGTCCTCCCCGTCTCTCCTCCGAATCCCCGTCTCTCCACCATCCACCATCCTCCCAGTCTCTCCACCGTCCTCCCCGTCTCCTCCGACTCCCCATCTCTCCACCGTCCTCCTCGTCTCTCCTCCGACTCCCCGTCTCTCCTCCGACTCCAAATCTCTCCTCCAACTTCCCGTCTCTCCTCCGACTCCTCGTCTCTCCTCCGATTCCCGGTCCCTCCTCCGACTAAACGTCTCTCCTCGGACTCCCCTGTCCAAAAACCCGTCCACTGTCCTCCCCATCTCTCCTCCGACTCCCACCAAACACCCGTCCACCATCCTCCCCGTCTCTCCTCCGACTCCCCGTCTCTCCACCGTCCTCCCCGTCTCTCCTCCGACTCCCCGTCTCTCCTCCGACTCCCTTTCTCTCCTCCGACTCCCTTTCTCTCCACCGTCCTCCCCGTCTCTCCTCCGACTCCCCGTCTCTCCACCATCCTCCCCGTCTCTCCTCCGACTCCCCGTCTCTCCACCGTCCTCCCCGTCTCTCCTCCGACTCCCCGTCTCTCCTCCGACTCCAAATCTCTCCTCCAACTTCCCGTCTCTCCTCCGACTCCCCGTCTCTCCTCCGATTCCCGGTCCCTCCTCCGACTAAACGTCTCTCCTCGGACTCCCCTGTCCAAAAACCCGTCCACTGTCCTCCCCATCTCTCCTCCGACTCCCACCAAACACCCGTCCACCATCCTCCCCGTCTCTCCTCCGACTCCCCGTCTCCCCACCGTCCTCCCCGTCTCTCCACCATCCTCCCCGTCTCTCCTCCGACTCCCCGTCTGTTTTCCGACTCCCTTTCTCTCCTCCGACTCCCCGTATCTCCTCCGACTCCCCGCCTCTCCACCGTCCTCCCCGTCTCTCCTCCGACTCCCCGTCTCCCCACCGTCCTCCCCTTTTCTCCACCGTCCTCCCCGACTCTCCTCCGACTCCCTGTCTGTTTTCCGTCTCCCTTTCTCTCCTCCGACTCCCCGTATCTCCTCCGACTCCCCGTCTCCCCACCGTCCACCACCGTCCTCCCTGTCTCTCCTCCGACTCCCCGTCTCTCCACCATCCACCATCCTCCCAGTCTCTCCACCGTCCTCCCCGTCTCCTCCGACTCCCCATCTCTCCACCGTCCTCCTCGTCTCTCCTCCGACTCCCCGTCTCTCCTCCGACTCCAAATCTCTCCTCCAACTTCCCGTCTCTCCTCCGACTCCTCGTCTCTCCTCCGATTCCCGGTCCCTCCTCCGACTAAACGTCTCTCCTTGGACTCCCCTGTCCAAAAACCCGTCCACTGTCCTCCCCATCTCTCCTCCGACTCCCACCAAACACCCGTCCACCATCCTCCCCGTCTCTCCTCCGACTCCCCGTCTCTCCACCGTCCTCCCCGTCTCTCCACCGTCCTCCCCATCTCTCCTCCGACTCCCAGTCTCTCCACCGTCCTCCCCATCTCTCCTCCGACTCCCTGTCTCTCCTCCGACTCCCCATCTGTCCGCCGACTCCCCGTCAAAAACACCCGCACGTCCACCGTCCTCCTCGTCTCTCCTCCGACTCCCCATCCCTCCTCCGACTCCCCGTCAAAAACACCCGCACGTCCACCTTTCTCCACATCTCTCCTCCACTCCCCGTCTCTCCTCCGACTCCCCATCCCTCCTCCGACTCCCCGTCAAAAACACCCGCACGTCCACCGTCCTCCTCGTCTCTCCTCCGACTCCCCATCCCTCCTCCGACTCCCCGTCAAAAACACCCACACGTCCACCGCTCTCCACATCTCTCCTCCACTCCCAGTCTCTCCACCGTCCTCCCCGTCTCTCCTCCGACTCCCTGTCTCTCCTCCGACTCCCTGTCTCTCCTCCGACTCCCCATCTGTCCGCCGACTCCCCGTCAAAAACACCCGCACGTCCACCGTCCTCCTCGTCTCTCCTCCGACTCCCCATCCCTCCTCCGACTCCCCGTCAAAAACACCCGCACGTCCACCGTTCTCCACATCTCTCCTCCGACTCCCAGTCTCTCCTCCGACTCCCCGTCTCTCTTCCGACTCCCTTTGTCTCCTCCGACTCCCTTTCTCTCCTCCGACTCCCCGTCTCTCCTCTGACTCCCCGTCTCTCCACCGTCCTCCCCGTCTCGCCTCCGACTCCCCGTCTCCCCACCGTCCTCCCCGTCTCTCCTCCGAATCCCCGTCTCTCCACCGTCCTCCTCATCTATCATCCGACTCCCCGTCTCTCCTCCGACTCCCTTTCTCTCCTCCGACTCCCCGTCTCTCCTCCGACTCCCCGTCTCTCCACCGTCCTCCCCGTCTCTCCTCCGACTCCCTGTCTCTCCTCCGACTCCCCATCTCTCCACCGACCTCCCCGTCTCTCCTCCGACTCCCCGTCTCTCCTCCGACTCCCCGTCTCTCCTCCGACTCCCCGTCTCTCCTCCGACTCCCTTTCTCTCCTCCGACTCCCCGTCTCTCCTCCGACTCCCCGTCTCTCCTCCGACTCCCCGTCTCTCCTCCGTCCTCCCCGTCTCTCCACCGTCCTCCCCGTCTCTCCTCCGACTCCCCGTCTCTCCTCCGTCCTCCCCGTCTCGCCTCCGACTCCCCGTCTCCCCACCGTCCTCCCCATCTCTCCACCGTCCTCCCCGTCTCTCCTCCGACTCCCTGTCTCTCCACCCTCCACTGTCCTCCCCATCTCTCCTCCGACTCCCCGTCTCTCCTCCGACTCCCCGTCTCTCCTCCGACTCCCCGTCTCTCCTCCGACTCCCCGTCTCTCCTCCGACTCCCCGTCTCTCCACCGTCCTCCCCGTCTCTCCTCCGACTCCCCGTCTCTCCTCCGACTCCCCGTCTCTCCACCGTCCTCCTCGTCTCTCATCCGACTCCCCGTCTCTCCACCGACCTTCCCGTATCTCCTCCGACTCCCCCTCTCTGCACCGTCCTCCCCGTCTCTCCTCCGACTCCCCGTCTCTCCACCGTTATCCTCCCTGTCTCTCCTCCGACTCCCCGTCTCTCCACTGTCCACCATCCTCCCATTCTCTCCTCCGACTCCGTCTCTCCTCCGACTCCCTTTCTCTCCTCTGACTCCCCGTATCTCCTCCGACTCCCCAGCTATCCACCGTCCTCCTCGTCTCTCCTCCAACTCCCCGTCTCTCCTCCGACTCCCCATCTCTCCACCATCCTCCCGGTCTCTCCTCCGACTCCCCGTCTCTTCTCCGACGTCCTTTCTCTCCTCCGACTCCACTTATCTCCTCCGACTCCCCCATAACCACCCATTGGCTAATAGAAGGCTGCTATCTCAATTTAAAGTAAAACAAACTGCTAGCGCAAACTCTCTTCAGCGTTAAAGCACAACAAAGCCGCATTCCCCAGATTAACATAACAAAGTCGCCATTTTAAATGTAACAAAGGAAAGACCCCGTACACAGGAAACTCCAGATCTAGATTCGAAAAACCTCCGCCTAATCAGAAATCTGTACTGGGAACAAACTGCCGCTGTAAGAAAAGATGGAGAAGTGAGTCAGTTTACGAAAATCAAGAGAGGCATTAGACAAGGGTATTTGTTTCCTCCCCTGATTTATCTAATGTGTACAGTGAAACAATATTACAAAAAATAAGAGACATCTTGGGAATCAAAGCTGGTGGTGAAAGCATCAATAATTTCAGATATGCGGATGACACTGTTAATTGCAAGTACGGAGGAAGAACTACAAAACTTAATTGATATAATTATTGAAGAAAGTGCAAAAATGCGTCTGTCTATCAACTGCAAAAAGACAGAATGTATGGTGATATCCAAAAAGAAGGAGAATCCTATCTGCAGGCTGAGAATAAATGGGGAAGACATAAAACAAGTACAGAACTTTTGCTACTTAGGAAGCTGGGTGACATCAGATGGCAGGTGTGACATGGACATCAAAAGAAGAATAGGAATGGCAAAAGACACCTTTACGAGAATGAAGAGTATACTGACCACACTAAACTAGGCATGACAACCCGCCTCAGAGTACTGAGTACGTTTATCCAGTTATGTTATATGGCTCAGAATGTTGGACAATATCTAGTAACATGAAGAAACGAATTGAAGCAGTGGAGATGTAGTTTTTGAGGAAGATGCAAAGAATATCATGCACGAAACGAATATCTAATGAGGATGTCATGAACAGAGCAAACACAAAAAGAGAAATAATGTATGAGATCATGAAAAGGCAATATAATTTCATTGGACATGTGATTAGGAAAGAGGAGTTAGAATGCACGGTAATTATGGGAAAGATTGAAGGGAAGAAAGCAAGAGGAAGGCAAAGACAAATGATGATGGAGACAGCAGCCAGAAAACTGGAAATGAATACCAATGAATTGATCCACTTGACCCGAAACAGGAGTGTGTGGGCCATGGCAGTCAAAGCTCAAACTGGGCATGGCACCTGATGATGATGATGATGATCAAAAGTGCATAGATTCGGACAACAACACACAGATCATTAGTTATGTATAAGCATGAAGAAAAAAAGACTGTACAAAACAAGATATCAATGCAGAAACACACAGGGACACTGGACGGACTGCCGAGGTGGCTTGTAACGTTCTGTTAGTGTGCATCTTGGATCAGGAAATTGGTGGTTGTGGGAAAGTAGCTGTCCCTAAACCTGGTGGTGTGGGACTTTATCATTCAGGCTTCTATATGAACCAATGGTGGTGATCCTTGATGAGCGAACTCAACGAGGCAATGCCTCACATAGATACTGTGGATAGAGGGGAGGACTGTGCCCGTCCATGACTCTCGGCAGCCTCTTGTGTTCCTGTGCATCGGAACTGCTCTACCAGACATACAGTACTGTGCAAAAGTCTTAGGCACACACACACATATATATATATATAGCTAGGGTGCCTTAGACCTTTGCACGAACTATAGTAATTTTGTGTATTGCATTGTACTGCCACCGCAGAAAAAATGAATTTCATGACATGTGAGTGATGATAAACCTGAGTCTGATCTGGGTCTCTATTGTGGACTGAGAGTGGGAAGGGGTCAGGGAGAGGGGAATCATGGTTGGGGAAAATGGGAAGGGAGAAGGGAGGGAGTGGGAAGCACCAGAGAGACATTCTGTAATGATCAGAATAAACCAATTGTTTGGAACCAACTTACCTTGCCTGGTTCTTCAGAGCTGGGTGTGCCTGCACCCATGCCACCCTGCCCTCTGGCACTCCTTCTTCTCTGCCCCTGTCCCACACCCCCTCCCCCAGCGCCCCACCCTCACCATTCCAAACATCCTCTGTTCCCACCAGATTTACAAACTTGCTCTTTCCTCCACATTGACAAATACAGTACTGTGTGAAGGTCTTAGGTACCCTAGTTATGTATATGTGCTTAAGACTTTTGCACAGTACTGTGTATATGTATATATTTATTTTAAAAAGTTAAATTAAAATAACTGGTGCAAAAATAGAAATAAAAAAATAGTGAGGTGGTGTTCATGGGTTCAATGTCTATTCAGAAATCGGATGGCAGAGGGGAAGAAGCTGTTCCTGAATCACTGAGTGTGTGTCTTCAGGCTCCTGTACCTCCTCCCTGATGACAACAACGAGACGAGGGCACGTCCTGGGTGATGGGGGTCCTTAATGATGGACGCTGCCGTTTTGAGGCATCGCTCCTTGAAGATGTCCTGGATGCTGGGGAGGCTGGTGTCCATAATGGAAGGAAAGGAATCACGACTTGGTAACAATTATATGGACAATTAGTCATCATAGGCCGTCAATTACACACAAATTTTCAACAAAACTTACAGAAGACTGATTTGAAACTGTTTGCTAAAACCCATTTCTTGGTTCAAAATAAAATCCTAAAAGGCTAGAGTACAGACAGAAGCTTTACACAAAGGATATCATTTCAGCCTACAGCAGTGGTCAGATTTTCAAAATTTAAATACAATCACAGAGGCGTGCTAACTTTATAAATCAACATGTATTCTTGTCTCAAAGAACCTGTTGACTGAGTGAAACCACAATGTTGTCCTTTTAAAGCCATCTCTGGGTTAACTTGAATACCATTCACCTCATTTTCTCATATCAGAATCACAATTAGGTTCAAATCACCAGGATATGAGATGAAACACAAACTAACGAGGAAATCTGCAGATGCTGGAAGTTCAAGCAACACACACAAAATGCTGGTGGAATGCAGCAGAAAAGACAGCATCCATAGGAAGAGGTACAGTGCAACGTTTTGGGCCCAGACCCTTCGTCAGGACTAACTGAAAGAAGAGCTAGTAAGAGATTTGAAAGTGGGTGGGGGAGAGGGAGATCCAAAATGATAGGAGAAGACAGGAGGGGGAGGGATGGAGCCAAGAGCTGGACAGGTGATAGGCAAAGGGATACAAGGCTGGAGAAGGGAAAGGATAATGGGACGGGGAAGCCTAGGGAGAAAGAAAGGGGGAGGCGAGCGCCAGAGGAAGATGGAGAGCAGACAAGGAGTAATTGTGAGAGGGACAGAGAGAGAGAGAAAAAGGAAAAAAAATAAAAAATAAATAAGGGATGGGGTACGAGGGGGAGGTGGGGCATTAACGGAAGTTAAGAGAAGTCAATGTTCATGCCATCAGGTTGGAGGCTACCCAGATGGAATATAAGGTGTTGTTGAGGGAATTAAATGCAGCATCTCCAAGTTTGCGGATGACACGAAGCTGGGGGCGGCAGTGTTAGCTGTGAGGAGGATGCTAAGAGGATGCAGGCTGACTTGGATAGGTTGGGTGAGTGGGCAAACTCATGGCAGATGCAATTTAATGTGGATAAATGTGAAGTTATCCACTTTGGTGGCAAAAATAGGAAAACAGATTATTATCTGAATGGTGAGCTGATTAGGAAAAGGGGAGGTGCAACGAGACCTGGGTGTCATTATACACCAGTCATTGAAAGTGGACATGCAGGTACAGCAGGCGGTGAAAAAGGCAAATGGTATGCTGGCATTCATAGCAAGAGGACTTGAGTACAGGAGCAGGGAGGTACTACTGCAGTTGTACAAGGCCTTGGTGAGACTACACCTGGAGTATTGTGTGCAGTTTTGGTCCCCTAATCTAAGAGGAAAGACATCCTTGCCATAGAGGGAGTACAAAGAAGGTTCACCAGATTGATTCCTGGGATGGCAGGACTTTCATATGATGAAAGACTGGATCGACTAGGCTTATACTCGCTGGATTTTAGAAGATTGAGGGGGGATCTGATTGAAACGTATAAAATCCTAACGGGATTGGACAGGCTAGATGCAGGAAGATTGTTCCCGATGTTGGGGAAGTCCAGAACGAGGGGTCACAGTTTGAGGATAAAGGGGAAGCCTTTTCTAGGACCGAGATTAGGAAAAACTTCTTCACACAGAGAGTGGTGAATCTGTGGAATTCTCTGCCACAGGAAACAGTTGAGAGCCAGTTCATTGGCTATATTTAAGAGGGAGTTAGATATGGCCCTTGTGGGCTACAGGGATCAGGGGGTATGGGGAGAAGGCTGGTGCAGGTTTCTGAGTTGGATGATCAGCCATGTGAGTACATAACAAATGGCGGTGCAGGCTCGAAGGACCGAATGGCCTACTCCTGCACCTATTTTTCTTATGTATGTTCCTCCAACCTCGAGTGTGGCTTCATCTTGACAGTAGAGGAGGCCGTGGATTCTCAGACGTATCAGAATGGGAATGAGACATGAAATTGAACGTGTTGTTATGCAGCAGCAGCGCAATGCAATACATAATAACAGGAAAAAAAAAACATACAGTACAGTAAGTTACAGTTTGAATATTTATTTTCTCCTTCTGGTATTAAAAAAAATCTTCCCCCTCTAATCCCAACTCAGACCTTTTTTGCTTCTTCTCACCTGCTTACTCACCACCTCCTTCCCATTCCCCTAAGGTCCACTCTCCTCCTCTCCTATCAGATTCCTTCCTCTCCAGCCCTACTTTCCTACCCACTTGGCTTCACCTATCACCTTCTCTCTTGTCCCCCTGTCTCTCCCTCCTCTCTCTCCATATTTTTTATTCAGGGATCTTCTCCTTTCCTTCTCAGTCCTAAATAAGGGTCTCCATCTAAAATGCCGTCTGTTTATTCATTTCCATAGGTGCTGCCCGACCTGCTGAGTTCTTCCAGCATTTTGTGTATGTTGCTTTAGAATTATTAATAGCTTCTTCCATGTCTTTCTTGCCTTTTAGTTACACATTCTCTTCCTCAAGCCTGCATCCTGGGCTCCAAGCTGCGTATCCACTCTTGTTTCTGACCTCTGTAGCACAGACTCTTGATCACTCAGAGCCCCAGATAT
>NW_026948257.1:110000-283000 GCF_963921235.1 Mobula hypostoma | reverse complement strand
CATTGCCAAGTTCAAGGTCTAAAGATACAAATTTATGTATGGCTCCAGTGATAGATGGATCAGGAAGTTTACAATCTGCTCACGTCTCTGTCACCACTGTTAATGCTTTTCCAGTCGACATTCAGACAATAACTCCCCTCAGTTGCCATGCACCATGGATACGGTACATAGAACATAGAACATTGACATTCAGCACATTAGAAGCCCTTCGGCCCACAGTGCTGTGCCGACTATGTAACCTACTCTAGAAACTGCCGAGAATTTCCGCAGCGCATAGACCTCTATTTTTCTCAGCTCCATGTGCCTGTATAAGTGGCTCTTATAAGCACCTCTGGTATCGACTTCCACCACCGCCACTGTCAGTGCATTCCACACACCCACCGCTCCCTGATTTAAAAAAAAATAAATAAATCTTACGCATGACATCCCCTCGGTACCTATTTCCAAGCACCTAAAATCTATGCCCCTCGTGTTAGCCATTTCAGCCCCGGGAAAAAGCCTCTGGCTATCCACACGATCAATACCCCTTATCCTCTTATACACCTCTATCAGGTTACCTCTCATCCTCCATCGCTCCAAGGAGAAAAGGCCAAGTACATGCAACTTGCTGTCATAATGTCCACCCTCCAATCCAGGCAACATCCTTGTCAATCTCCTCTGCATTCTCTCTATAATATCTACATCCTTCCTGCAGTGAGGTGACCAGAACTGAAAACAGAACAGAACTCCGTGAACAAACTCTTATATAGGTGTAACATTGCCGCACAGCTCTTGAAGTCAGTCCCACGATTGATGAATGCCAACGCATCATACGCTTTCTTAACAACACTGTCAACCTGCGCAGCAGCTTTGAGTGTCCAATTGACACGGACCTCAAGGTCTCTCAGATTCTCCACACTGTCATGAGTCTTAACGTTAACATGTATTTTATATTCTGTCTTCAAATTGGACCTACCGAAATGAACCACTTCACGCCTATGTGGGTGGAAGTCTATCTGCCACTTCTCAGCCCAGCTTTGTATCCTATCAATGTTCCGCTGTAACTTCTGACAACCCTCCAGACTATCCACAACATCACCAACATTTGCGCCATCAGCAATCTTACGAACCCACCCTTCAACCTCTCCAGCCAGGTCATTAACAAACTCAGAGGATGGGGGACAAGAACGGTTTTCTGTGGAGCACCTTGGCGCTCCAGCCCCCACGCAGTGTACGAAGTATCTACGACCACCCTTTTCCTTCTCTGGGCAAGCCAATTCTGGATCCACAAAAGGTCTCCTTGGATCCCATGCCTCATTACTTTCTGAACGGGGAACCCTTGCATGGGGAACCTTATCAAATGCCTTATTGAGATCCATATCCACTATCATCACTGCTCTACCTTCATCAATGCGTTTTGTTGCATCCTCAAAGAATTCAATCAGGTACGTCAGGCACGACCTGCCCTTGCAAAGCCATGCTGACTTTCCCTAATCAGATTATGTCTCTCCAAATGCTCATAAATCCTGCCTCTCACAATCTTCTCCAACAACTTGCCCACCTCTGATATCGATGATGAAGACATCATCACCAGAGGCTCAACAATCTCTTCCCTCTCTTTCCACATCAGCCTGTATATCTCACACGGTCCCGTGACTAATCGAACTGAATGCTTTTCACAGCTCCAACGTATCCTCTTTCTTAACGTCTATATACTCAAGCTTTTCAGTCCACTGCAAGTCATCCGCACAGTTGCCAAGGTAATTTTCCCTGGTGAATACTGAAGCAAAGTATTCATTAAGTACCTCCGCTACCGTCTCTGACTCCATGCACACATTCCCAATATCGCACCTGATTAGCCTATTCTCACATGGCTCATCCTCTTGCTTTTCACCTACTTGTAGAATGCTTTGGGGCTTCCCTTAATCCTGCTCACCAAGGCCTTCTCATGGCCCCTTCTGGCTCTCTTAATTCCATTCTTAAAATGCTTTCTCGCAACCTTGTAATTTTCAAGAGCTCTACCGGTACCTAGTTTCTTGAACCTTTCGTAAGCTTTTCTTTTCTTCTTAACTAGATTTCTTACATCCTCTATACATCATAGTTCTTTATTACCATCCTTTCCCTTCTTCAATGGAACATACCTATGCAGAACTCGATGAAAATGTTCCCTGAAGATTTGCCACATTTCTGCTGTGCATTTCCCAGAGAACATTTTCTCCCAATTTATGCTGTCAAGTTTCTACCTAATAGCATCATATTTCCCCCTATCCCAATTAAATGCTTTCCCAAATTGTCTGCTTATATCCCTCTCCAGCGCTCTGGTGAAGGAGATAGAGTTGTGGTCACTACCTCCAAAATGACCTTAACCGAGAGATCTGTCACCTGACCGGGTTCGTTTTCCAATACCGGTTCAAGTACAGACTCTCCTCTAGATGTCGTATTTACATATTGTGCCAGAAACCTTCCTGAACACACCTAACAAACTCCGCCCCATCTAAGCCCCTTGTGCTAAGGAGACGACCATCAATATTAGGAAAGTTAAAATCTCCCATCACAACAGCCATACTATCATTGCGCTGTTCCAGAATCTGCCTCCCTGTGTGCTCCTCGATATCCCTGTTACAATTGGGATAGTAGTTATTGGGACAGTAGAGTTATTGCCCCTTTCCTGTTTCTGACTTCCATCCACACTGACTCGGTGGACCATCCCTCCATGTCTTCCTCCTTTTCTTCAATCGTGGCATTATCACTAATTAACTATGCCACACCCCTACCTCTTTTGCCTCCCTCTCTGTTCTTTTTGAAACATCTAAAGCCTGGCACATTCAGCATCCATTCTTGTTCCTGAGACATCCCAGTCTCTGTAATAGCCATAACGTTATACTTCCACGTATTATTCCACGCTCTTTTAATCGGTCTTGTTTATGATACTCCTTGCATTGAAATAGACAGATTCAAACCATCAGGCTGAGTGCATCTTTGTCCTAACGTCTGCCTATCCTTCCTCACAAACTCCCTACAAGCTGCCTGTACTTGCGTTCCAACCACCCCATCCATTGCCTCTTCACTTCGGTTCCCACCTCCCTGCACATCCAATTTAAACCCTCCCCAAAAGAATTAGCAAACCTGCCCGCCATTATATTGGTCCCCCTCGTATTCAAGTGGAACCCGTTCTTTTTCTACAGGTCACGCTTGCCCCAGAAGAAGTACCAATGATCTAAAAATCTGAATCCCTGGAATGAGTATAATCTCCGCTCCGTCTTTCCCCACCTCTCACTTCCCCCTCTCCTCTGCGTCTCTCCCCACCCCTCCCATCCCCCTCTCCACTCCGTCTCTCCCCATCCTTCCCTTCACCCCGTCCTCTCCGTCTCTCCCCACCCCTCCCATCCCCCTCTCCACTCCTTCTCTCCCCATCCTTCCCTTCCCCCCCGTCCTCTCCGTCTCGCAGCACCCCTCCCTTCTCCATCTCCTCTCCGTCTCTCCCCTGCCCTCCCTTCCTCCTCTACTCTCGTCTCTCCCCAACCCTCCCTTCCCTCTCCACTCTCTCTATCCCATCTCCTCACCTCCCCTCCCCTCTCTTCGCCTCTCTGCACCCCCCCGCTCAACCCCCTCTGCCGCCCTCTGTACCCCTGTCCCCCTCCATCTTCCCACTCCCTCTCTCTCTCGACTCCCTCTCTCCCTCTCCCCCCTTTCTCTCTCTCTCCCCACTCTCTCTCTGTCTCATCCTTGTCTCCCACCTCCATTTCACACACCCCCACCAGCGGATTTCTGACCCATCCTATCTGACCCCCTCTCCACGTACTATATTTATCTTGAACAGTGTTTAATGACCTGGCGCACACAATCTTTAGGTTCCAGAGAGACTGTTGCTGCCGAATATGGGGTCTGCAATTGATTTTCCCCAGTTTTCTTCACAGATCCGAGCTCAGTGATCGCCGAACTCCTGGCGAGCTGGAATGATTCCCAGCTGCTGCAGCTGACGGATTTCTACCTGGACAGGCTGGAGCAGGCGATAGAAAGAGGGGTGCACGGAGTGAGCCTGGCGTTAACAGCTGAGAATCAGTTCAGTGGAGCGGAACATCAGGTGAGTGGGAGGGACAATGAGGTTGAATTTTCGCACATTACAGGACCGATGGGTGTCGGAACTCTGACTCGTCGGATATTAAATTAGATAAAGGAACAACTGGGAAATAAATACTGTACATGCAATCACAAAAATGTGAATCTGAACCAGTGATAGAAAGGGTTGAGAAGACTGATGAGTGGCTGCTCAGTGTTCAGAGTGAGTTCAGCAGGTAACAGTTCTGTAGGCTCACAGTATAAAATGGAAATACGGCGGGAGGTTTCGGTTTGGGAAGGCTGTACAGCGTGAAGGCAGGATGTTAGTGAGAAGCGGGACATCATCAGTGGGTGCTACAGGAGTTCGACTGTGTTCTGTTCTTGGCGGAGATGATTGTGTTACAATCTGTAGCAGCAAACAGTGTGGATCGGAGAATACTGTCATATTGTAATGTTTAATCACTGACTAAACCTCCGCTGAAAAAGGCAATGGAAAGGTATCAGGTGTCAGCTGGTAATCCGCTGTCATGTTGGACACTGGCGGACAGAGCAGATGATTCACATGATCTTTTCTGATACTTTTTTTTCTGAAACTGCTCACTCTGTTATAAAAATTCTCCTGACTTATTTCTTCATCTGTGATCCTATTTTCTGATTTTTGCTTTACACCGACAAATCCGGTGAGGAATTATTTATGGATTTGAAGCTACGTCAATGAAGCCCTCACGCACAATCCAGGATTTCATTGACTGGTGGACCAGGTCCACGGCGAATGTCCCTCTGTGTGCTCTGGACTCAGAATGTACAGTCCATGTCCAGACAGGATCAGCACCTGTCCGGGTGACTGCTCAGTATGATCCCGTATCAGAGCACATCATTTACTTCTCATTGTCTGTGTGAATCTGTCAGTCCCCAATATATTCACTGTTATTCTTCACAGACAATCTCTGATCTCGCTGATAATGGAAAGAGGGCGGACAGTTCTAAACTCCTCCTGAACCTGGTGATGGAGAAAGGCTCCCGCGCCCAGAGGGTGATGTGGGAAACCTTTGTGAAAATGCGCAATGTCGTCCCAAAGTTGGACAAAATTATGAAGGAAATTCAGGAACATGGTGAGCCAATATCAGAGTCTCATTACTTTAGGATTCAAGTTCTACATATTTAATAATTTCACGCATTTTAATTCCCCAAATTGTTTAAATCCGAACAGGTTGTGTTCCGATATATCGACCCATCCCGGAGATTCCCAGTGAGCTGAATGGTAAGTGAAGAAACCGCTGTTTCAGCGAATGGTTGATTTTGTGTATGGGTCATATCTTTGCTGTGCCAGGGAGAGACCAGGTAAATGTTGGCAACGTGACATAGTGAGACCTATGGAAAATGTTTGCTGGAAGGTTGGCTTTCGCAGGACATGGGGGGTAGATAAATCTCCTGTACATGATGGAATTCACCCTCGGGTCCTGAAGGAAGTAGCTGGAGAGTTTGCAGAGTAATTAACGAAGATCTTTCAAAAATCAATAGATTTTGGCACTGTACCCGACTACTGGAAAATTGCAAATGTTACTCCTCTATTTAAGAAGGGTGGGAGGCAGCAGGAAGGAAACTATAGACCAGTTAGCCTGGCATCAGTGGTAGGGAAGTTCTTGGAATCGATTGTTAGAAATGAGATTATGGAGGACCTGGAGAGACATGATAAGATAGGCCAAAGCCAGCATGGTTTCCTGAAAGGAAAATCCTGCCTGACAAACCTACTGCTATTCTTTGAGGAAATTACAAGCAGGGTAGACAACGTCGATGCATTCGAAGTGATGTACATGGATTTTCAGATGGCCTTCGACAAGGTGCTGCACGTGAGGCTGCTGAGGAAGATAAGACCCATTGAATTACATGGAAATTACTAGCGTGGGTGGAGCATTGGGTGGTCGGCAGAAAACAGAGAGTGGGAATAAGGGGATCCTATTCTGGCTGACTGCCGGTTACCAGTGGAGTTCCAACGGGGTCGGTGTTGGGATCGCTGTGTTTTACGATGTATATCTATGATTTATACTACGGTATGAATGGATTTGTGGTTAAATTTGCCGATGCTATAAAGATAGGTGGAGGAGCAGGTCGTGCTGAGGAAACAGAGAGCCTGCAGAGAGACTTAGATAGTTTAAGGTAATGGGCAAAGAAGTGGCAAATGAAACACAACGTAAGAAAGTATAAGGTCATGCAGTGTGGTGGATGGAATAAACGTCAGACTATTATTTAAATGGGGAGAAAATCCAAAGCACAAAGATGCAAAGGAATTTGGGATTCGTTGTGAAAGATACCTTAAAGGTTAACCTGCACGTTGAGTCGGTTGTGAAGAGGACGATTGCAATGTTTGCATTCAGTTCTTGAGGTATAGGATATAAGAACAAGGATGTGATGTTGAGGCTCTATCAGGCACTAGTGAGACCACACTTGGAGTATTCGGTGTAGTTTTTGGCTCCTAATTTTAGAAAGGATATGCTAATATTGGGGATAATTCGGAGTCGATTCACGAGAATGATATCAGGAAAGAAAGGGTTACCTTAAGAGGAAAGTCTGGCAGTGTCATGGTCCGAATCAGGGTCCCTTTAAATTTACCTTGTTTATGTTACGATCCGGATCGTTGACTCCCTGTTTTCCCGTGTCCCTCAGCTTTGGTGATTAGAGGCAATTAACGCACGGCTGAACCGGTAGTTTATTATCTCCGGCTTTCAGCCGTTTGGTGTGGGAGCGTTTTTAAAGTCAACAAAGTACGGCGTGCCAATGTCATCTGACTGGAGCAAGCCTAGTCTCAGCCAAAAGCGAGTGCCGGTAATTCGCCTTTCCACACCGGAGTAACCCTGTCCAGTTACCTCGCCAAAGCGAGCCTGCAAAGTTTCGTCACTGAGGTGGGTCCGTCAGTTAACCCGCCGGAGGGAATCAAGAACTGCTGTCTACTGTTCCCGGGCCGAGTCGAGAGCCCCACACTACCCGAAGGCTCCAAGTCAAGACCTGGCTCCGGCGGCATTCAAGTACCAAGTAAAGTCCTGACCCTGGCGGTATTCACGTATCAATTCAAGTCCTGTCCCTCGCGGCTTTCAAGTACCAAGCCAAGTCCTGGCCCTGGCGGCATTTAAGTAGCATGCCAAGTCCTGGACCTGGCGGCATTCAAGTACCAAGACAAGTCCTTTCCCTTGCGGCTTCCCAGTTCCGAGTCAAATCCTGGCCCTGGCGGTCTGTGATTCCTGTCCTACCCCGCTGTCTGTATCGCTTCTCTTCCCCTCTCGCCTCTAGCCCTCGTCTGCAGCCCTCGCCTGCACTTCGGTCTAGTTCTATCGCCGGAGCTAGTTAGGTACTGTCTGGTGTGCTTTCGTGTTTGTCTTGTCTTGTCCTCGCCTCCGTGGGGTAAGTCAGGCCGTCTTGCTGTTGCCCCGCGGAGTGTCATGAGCCCCAGCCCTATGTCCTGTACCCAAGGAGGGGTCCCGGCTCTCTGTTCTGTGTGCGAGTCCCGGCCCTATGTCCTGTACCCAAGGAGGGGCCCCGGCTCACTGTTCTGTGTGTGAGTCCCGGCCCTATGTCCTGTACCCAAGGAGGGGTCCCGACTCTGTTCTGTGTATGTGTCCATGGTTCCGTGTACCTGCTCTCCCGAGACCGAGGCTCTGTTTTCCATGTTCCTCCTCTACCTAGCCCATGTCATGTCCCTGTCCTGTTCTGGGGTCCGAGCCCGATGCAAGACCCAGGTACTGGGTCCTTGCCCAGTCTCCGGCTCGGAGTTCATACCCTAGCCTCTTCATGTCTCCTCTAGTTCTGGGATCCAATTCCGAGTCCAAGCCCGGACCCCAGGTCCCAGCCTAGTCGTAGTCCTTGTCCAGTTCACTACTCCTGCTCCTGCCTAGCTCTCCTGGTATCGAACAATAAACTAAATCTAAGTAACCTCACAAGACGTGTCTTGCATTTGGGTCGACCCTTACACCCAGTGCCCCCGCCATTGTGACAAGCAGCTCTTGGGCTGTATTCCCTCGAGTTGGGGAGAATGAGGGGAGATATCATAGCAACATTCCGAATGTTAAAAGGCCTGAACAGATGCATATGGCAAAGTTATTTCCCATGGTAGGGGATTATAGGACAGAGGGCACGACTTCAGGATTGAAGAATGTCCTTTTAGAACTGAGATGCGGAGAAATTACTATAGTCAGAGGCTGGCAAATCTGTGGAATTTATTGCCACGGGCGGCAGTGGAGGCCAGGTCACTGGGTGTATTTAAGGTATAGATAGATAGGTTCATGATCAGCCAGGGCATCAAAAGGTATGGGATGAATGCAGAAGAGTGCGAATGACTGGAAGAATTGGAGCAGCCCATGATTGAATGGCAGAGCAGCCTCGATGGGCCGAATGGCAAGCTTCTGCTCCTATATCTTATGATCTTATGACATTATGAGGAACAACACAGAAGGTTGGAGTGTTTGCTGCAAGGGAACACACGTCTCTGAGTCCCGCAACGACAGGGCCCTCCACCGGTGTCAATGTGGAGATGACAACGCTGGAGGAGTGAACATCAGTTTTTTTTCCATCTTTTTTCACTGCGAAAGGTGAAATCATTCCCCGACAGCCACCCTAACCCCGGAACAGCTCTCATCCTAAATCACTTTTTAAAGTTCTCTCTGATCCTAGAAGTTACCAATTTTAGAATTGGGAGTCCATTGAAGCTCTCGTCAGAGAGAAAACAATGGCAGCACCCATTTAATCAGAAAAGCAGTTAACATCCCAAACTTGTCTGTTCAACCCAAAACCAGAATATGGAACGCATTCTGTTCATATCTACACTCCTTCAATGCAAACACTGCTGCACTTATTCAATGTCAGTTCCAACTCAATAATCCTGCGCAGTCCATCAGGAGACAGTGTTAGTGAGGCTGAGATGGGGGACAAAATCCTCAGCTCAGTCCACAGAATCTGAAATTCATGTGTGTCTGTGTTGTGTGATGGACACTGTGGAAGGGTGAGAGATGGTAATTAGGACAGAGAAACCGGTGGTTGTCGGATTGCGGCAGGGAGGGTGCAAAGGTCTGAAAATATCTAGAAATAATATTGCAATTAATTAAATTGTGATCGGCTGGATGAGGAGCTCACTACCTCCGTAAGCGCATCGTGGCTGTGAAAATGGAGCCCGGGGCAGTACATGGGCACAAGAGATTGTAAGGCATCATAATCGCAGACTGAGTTGGATCACCCAACGCCACATTTACGAGGAGAGGGCAAAGGGAGGACAGATATTGAAAAAGGTTCTAATCTTACTGTAGCCCATGTTTTATTTGAATATTTGAAGCTCTTGAACAGAAACGTGAGGAATCTCAACCAGAACACTGGGTCAGTCTCTCTCATTGCAAAGAGATCGATGAATCATGAAGTTTACAATCTTCTCACGTCTATGCCACCACTGTTAATGCTTTTCCAGTCCACATTGAGACAACAAACCCCTCAGTTTCCCTGCACTATGGGTATGGTATATAGAACATAGAACATAGAAATTAACAACTCATCAGAAGCCCTTCGCTGTTCCGACCATGCAACCTACTCTAGAAACTGCCGAGAATTTCCCCAGCGCATAGTCCTCTGTTTTTCTAAGCTCCATGTGCCTATCTAAGTGTCTCTAAAAGACCCTCTGATATCCGCTTCCACCACCGCCACTGGCAGTGCATTCTGCACACCTACCATTCTCTGCGTAAAAAAAAAACTTCCCCTTGACATCTCCTCGGTACCTATTTCCAAGCACCTTAAAACTATGCTCCTCGTGTTAGCCATTTCAGCACTGGGAAAAAGTCTCTGGTTATCCACACAATTAATGCCCCTTATCCTCTTATACACCTATATCAGGTGACCTCTCATCCTCCATCACTCCAAGGAGAAAAGGCCGAGTTCACGCAACCTATTCTCATAAAGCATGCTCCCCAATCCAGCCAAAATCCTTGTAAATCTTGTTTGCACCCTTTCTGTGGTTTTCACATCCTTCCTGCAGTGAGGCGACCATAATTGAGAACAATACTCCAAATGTAGTCTGACTGGGGTCCTATATAGCGGCAACATTACCTCTCTGCTCTTAAACTCAATCCCACGATTGATGAAGGCCAATACACCGTATGCCTTCTTAATTACAGAGTCAACACACGTAGCACCTCTGAGCATCCTATGGATTCGTACTCCAATATCCCTCTGATCCTCCACACTGCCAAGAGTCGGGTGTGGAGTATTGGATGTGGGAAAGATAACTTCGGGGAACGCAGATTAAACAGCAAAGGCTTAGATTGTGAGCAGCTGTTATTGGGAATATCCCCATCCGGCATGTGGTGTCGATTAAATATCAGCTGATCCGAATTTGGGTCCGGCGTTTTCCAAAGGCTAATACATTCAATGATGACAGCACCTGCGGCTCTTGATGGGAGATGTTGTAAATTTAGTCTGAAAGGGAGAGATGAGGTGAATGATGTTGAAATGAGGCTCTGAGTTGAAGGGAGTGAAGAGGCGTGTCAAAGAATCCAATGGGATAGAGATCAGGTGTAGATGCGGATAGGAAAATATCAGATAGAGTTCAATCCAAAGAAGTATGCGTTGTTGCAATGCAGGAGATCAAATATGTGCGGGAGGTATAGAGAAAAGGTCACGCCGCTTACATCATTCATGCCTGGAGGGATTTGATGTCCATGTCCATAGCTCCCTGAATGTGAATCTTTATGGGTCGCAGCTGTATAAAACTTCGGGTTGGCTCCCCTTGGAGTATTGGTGCAATTCTCTCCCCCATTACAGGAAAGATGTGAAGGCCTCAGTGGGAGCTGAAGAGAAATGCAACTCATATCCTAGATTAGAGGCCATTAACTTTAAGGACTGGTGGACAAACTTCAACATTCAGCGAATGGGGGAGAATAATTACCACCAGAGGCAGGTGAGATGAGTTTAATGTGGCATCATTCTGGCACCAACGCTGTGGGCTGAAGATGTTATTCCTGTGCTGTTCTACGTTCTATGCAGGTCCTGTCACAGCTGAAATCCAGAACCACCTGCTACCGAAATTGCTCCTTTACACTTGATATATCTGAAGAACCATTTGGTATCTTCCTTAATATTATTGTCAAGCTAACTTTCCTAGTCCATCGTTACCGTCTTAATGTCTTTTTATTTTTCCAGTTGTTTTCTGTTTGTTCGAAAAAGAACCCAATCCTCTAAATTCCCACTACTATATGCTCTGTTGTATGATCTCTGTTTGGCTTTTATGTTGGCTTTAACTACTCTTGTTATACACGTTTGTGTTATCTTTACTTTCGAATATTACTTCCACTTTGGGATGTATATATCCTGTGCCTTTCGAATTGCTTCCGAAAATTCCAGCCACTGCTGCTCTGCGGTTTTCCCTGCCGAGTTCTGTTCCAATTAATTCTGCCCAACTTCTCCCTTATGCCTCTGCAATTCCCTTTACTCCACTATAACAATGATAAATCTGACTTCAGCCTCTCCTTCTCAAAATTCATGGTGAATTCTTTCATATTATCACCACTTTCCCTTCAGGGTTCTTTTACCTGAAGTTTTCTAATCGATTCTGGTTCATTGCACAACACCTAATCCAGAATAGCTGGGCTTATTCACCAACCGCTCTAAAAAGCCATTGCGCAGGCATTCTATAAATTCCCCTTCTTGGGATCTAACACCAACCTAATTTTCTAATTTACCTGCATATGGAAATCTTCCCTGGCTATTTTAACATTGTTCTTTTTGCATGTATTTTCTATCACCCTTTGTAGTTTGTAGACCACTTCCTTACTATTGTTTGGGGGCCTGTATTTAACTCCCATCCAGATCTTTTACCCTGCTGTTCCTTAGTTCTATTCACAATGATTCAACACCTTCCAAAACTATGTCACCTCTTTGTAATAATTTGAAACATAGAACATAGAATAGTACAGCACAGTACAGGCTCTTTGGCCCACAATGTTGTGCCGACCCTCAAACCCTGCCTCCCATATAACCCCCAACCTTAAACTCCTCCATATACCTGTCTAGTAGTCTCTTAAATTTCACTAGTGTATCTGCCTCCACCACTGACTCAGGCAGTGCATTCCACGCACCAACCACTCTCTGAGTAAAAAACACCTTCCTCTAATATCCCCCTTGAACTTCCCACCGCTTACCTTAAAACCATGTCTCCTTGTATTGAGCAGCGGTGTCCTGGGGAAGAGGCGCTGGCTGTCCACTCCATCTATTCTTCGTAATACTGTATATTGTATACCTCTATCATGTCTCCTCTCATCCTCGTTCTCTCCAGAGAGTAAAGCCATAGCTCCCTGAGTATCTGATTTAATTCCATTTTTTCCAATAGAGCAACTCCTCCCGCTCTATCTTCTTGCATGTCCTTTCGATACAATACGTACCCTTGGATATTAAGCTCCCAGCTATAATCGTTCAGCCATATTTCCGTGATGCCTACAACATCATGCCAGCCAATCTGCCACTGTGTTTCAGGTTCTTCTACCTTATTCCCTATGCTGTGCACATTAAGATACCTGTATTCACCCTTTTCGATTTTGTCTGCCTTTTACGTTGCAACCCATCCTGTTGACTGCAATTATGCTATATCTAGAGCCATTCCTCACTTCACATTGCGTCTGTTTGTAAACCAGCAACCCCATTTTCAGCGTTATTATCCACCTCTCCTACGATACTTTTTGCATTGTAATATACACAACTAAGGACTCTAGTCACACCTTGCTGAACATTTTGATTCTAATTGTGTCTGTCTTACCAACATATACCTGCACGACCTCTCCACTAACTGTTCTGGTACTTGGGTTCCCATCCACCCTTCAATTCCAATTTAAACGCGTACGATGCAGCATTAACAGACCTTCCTTCTAGGATATTATTCCCCTTCCCATTCAGCTGCAAATCATCTCTTCTGTACAGGTAAAACTTTCCTGTAAGAGAGCTCAATGATCCAGAAATCTTATGCCCTCCCTCCTAAACGAACTCCTTTGTCACGTATTAAACTGCATAGATTTACTATTTCTGGCCTCACTGGCACATGTCACCGTTAGCAATCCTGAGATCACAACCCTAGAAGTCCTGACGTTTAACTTAGCACCTAACTCCTGGCTTGAGACGGTTGCTTCTCACCATTGCAAGGAAACTACATTACAGTTCATCTCGTTGTCTGACTTGGACAGCTTCGGGTGTACTCCGGGCTCACTCTCTTCCTGTAGCCTCTTCCTCATTATCTGCGAGATCATATAAAAAAACAACCAAAACCATCTATTAAACAGCTCCTGTCCTGGTGACCATGCTTTCCCAGTTAAAACACTCTCTTCTTATCCGTGACCCGACTATCTTTCCCTTTGCAAACTCTAGATATGTCACCAGATCTGAATGCACTGTAAGGATAAAGAGGTTGTACAAACCCGAGTACTTCTGCGATGCAAATTTCACTGACACCCCACCCCACTTCCCAGTTTGCACTTCCAGCCCATGACGGTGACAGCTGACCCCAGACTCTGGGGGTCTGTAATAAACACAATGTTAAAAAGAAGATTAGACAGTAATTAATATGTAGAGAGAATTGTTGCTTCCTGAAAGGGCACATATCCTGTCACATCCAATGGACCAGACCCTCTCTGGTTTACACCTTAATTTGCCCTGGGCCCCATCTTCCCCGGGTGATAGAACTAACAATCATCCCTCTTTCTCCCAACAGTCCACCCCACCACCCACCGTCTACGGACCCACACTCTACCCACACTCACCACACACCCACACGTCCACCCATAACCCCTACCAACACACAGACAGATCCCCTTCACCTGAAAACCCTCTCCCAGTTTGGGCAGCCTCACGTACTGTAACCGGTCCCACAGTCCCTGTTCGAGCGCAAATCTAAATCCGGTCTGCGGGACAGAAGAACCCGGAGCCTAAGGCCGTCCGTCATAACTCAATATCGACCTTTTCCCACTGCAACCGGCCTTCGATTTACACAAACCCGAGATCAGCCCCTCCCTCACCGCAACCGGACGGAAACACTTCGGTTCGGCATCGGGCCTGCTTATAGTTGGAGTTCACCACGGCTCCCGACACCGCCCCCTCGGCCCAACCAGTGGGCAGCAGACCTCATGCAGCCGGCAGTGGCTGGAGATCCCCGCGGAGCCACTCTCCGTTATCCCTCCGGCTCTTTGTCTGTGACACTCCCGATCTCTACATCAACGCCATCCACCCGACTCTGAGCAAATTTTTACACAATTCCTCTCAATGACCAGCTGTGTGAATGATCCCTGGATTGTACAGGAAGGGGAAACCATGGTCTACATTGTCAGAGTGTTCAGTTTGTCACGATTTAAAGACTGTAGGTTTTCTGTTGACTAATAGAAAGTGTGTAGACCCGGCTGGCAATTCTGGTTTACATTACTATGTTACGTACCCTGTGACTGGTTAAAGAACCAGCGGAAAAAGAAAAAAAAACTTTGGAGTTTGGTATTGCTGCTTACTAATGCTATGTATTAATAACTACGCAATACAGTTATATCAGTTCAGATATATAAAACAGTTTAGCAAAGATTATATGTATGGAAGTGTGGAAATATAGAAACCAGGCTTCTTCAAGCCTATGGGTAAATAGATACAACCTTAAGGTGATGGGTAAAATTCAGTTCAGTTCGTGGTATTGAGTTGAGTAGTGGTGGAGAAAGAGAGATATTTGTAATCCAGGGTAAATGTCGAGAGAAGGCAATTTCGTCGATATTCCACGGATTCCATGACAGAAATACAAGATAACAATAGTAGTCGTTTTTTTTTTCTCCGAAGTTGTTCCAGTCCACAGACGAAGTATCACCGACAGTGATCTTCAACGAATATCCTTTCAACACAAGTGGTTCCACACACGAATTCAGCTACGGGTCATCCCAAAGTGGTGGCCACAGGATATTCCAACAGAATCCACATATGGATTATCACCAAATGTAGCTTATTGTAATGGGACCCTATTCAAGGGAACCAACACCAAGCACAAAACGTGACAGCCGCTTATCCAGTCCCACGACATACGAAACAACTGCAACAGTGATTTACCACAGGGGTGCCTTTCTTCAGTGAACTACCACACTAAAACAAGGGTAACACGCAAGTGGTATTCACAAAGGTACTCCCCTCACCAGAGAACCCACTCTTGTGGATTAACTACGTGACAATTGCACCTTCGTATTCGAAAGGAACTCAAACACACTCTCACGGGCTACTTAGAGAGAGAGAGAGTCCAAACAGTGACCTCTTTGTCACTAGGTTTCTTCTGTTTCAAACCTTCCACTCCCCTCTTCTCTTCCTTTAAAGTCATCGAATGTGACCACAAAAAAAAAACGAGACCGTTTTCAGTGTGTGAGTTATCAACCCAGGCGAGTATTGGTCACACAAATAACTTCCCACTGGTCACACCTTTTCCACACTGCGAGAATCACTAATCGATTCACCTGACCGATCCTCCAAACACCAACTTTTCTCTGGGCACTCAAAGCTCATCTAGTGTCCAAAACCATGTGTCCTTCAGTCTATTAGCTGACCTTCTATTTATCTCACCATGCTGAACACCAGCTGTCCATCAATTAGCTCCTCCCTCCTCTCTCTTTAAGAACACAGAAGCTGTCAGTGTCCTTGCAACAGTGTAAAAATGCTGCAGAGAAACCATAACACTATCTCAAGGCAGTCTTCGCCTCTCTCTCTGTTTTTAACAAGGTACTTGTGTTGAACAACTCTCTCTCTCTCTCTTTTTAAAGGTATAGTCCGTAAAAAAAATGACACCGAGGGGTACATAACAAGTAAAACAGATGATTTTCAAAGTACTTTTAAACAACGAGATCCTGCACTATTAAAGCTACGCGAAACTAAATTACACTAGAAGTCCTTCACAAAATATTTGTGCTTTTGTGATCCATTTGGCGACAACCAGCATGCTACCCGCTCCACCAACAGCGGCACAGCCAGACGAAACAAATGACTGATTTTGTTATCCGCCTGCAATCATGTTAAACTTCTATTCAGGTTTTTAAAATATCATGCTCCCCCTCACCGGGATCTGACGCCATGTGTGCGGTACCTTGCGTCATACAGGCGCTACCTTACGTCATACACGCGCTACCCGGCTCCCGCCGAGACGGGCTAACGGCTGAAGTACTAATCACGTGACCCCCCACCCCCACCGCCGCTGTCAACAGAGAACTAAAGAGCCCGGTTATTTCCATTGATGTGAAGAGATGTCAGTCAGTGCTTACACCCAATAGCGGAGACGCGCCAGCCGAGAGGGTGTTACCCCGGCTGAGTCCGTTACCTTCTCACACCGGCCTCCCCGTCGGAGCAGAACAAAACTCAAAGTAAATGTCCCGCTTCTTGATTTATTGCCATTTTTATCCGAGGGAAGTTGGAGGCGTTTGTGAAGAGGCTCCTGCAGATGGTGTCAGATGTATCGCTGAGAGGGAGGAGGAGACCGCTCGGCCTATCGGCTTGATACCGGAAAGTGGGGATAGGTGTGGTGTTGGAAGGTAGAAGTGGACCAACCCGGGCACTTATTCAATGCAGGACAGTCCCAAGGGGACGAGCGGCCTGCTCCTATTCCTGTTGTCTGTGTGTTTAAAGAGAAGGAATAACCAGAACCTTCCTGGGCCTACAGGATGTCCCAGTGGCTGTTGATAATACAATGTAAACTTACGGTTATTGATACAAACTATATATTTGTATATTGTTAATGACATAAAACTTGTATTTCTATATTGATAGTGAAACAGAACTACATAATTTATGTACCGTGTGTTATCTGAATGAACTTGTCTGTGATGCTGCTACAAGTCAGTCTTTCTCTGCACCTGTTCCTTCCCGTATTTGCGCACTCAGCAATCAATTCCACAGGACCTGATAAAACTCAGTGAGATTTGAGCAGTGATGATCATCTTGGCACCTCGGTAGATCAAATGGAATGAGACAGTACACTGTTAAATTCAGGACCTTTACCAGCGTCCATGAGCACAGGGATCTTGGAGTCCAAGTTCATTGCTCCCTGAAAGAGACAACACAGATGGACAAGGGGGATTAAAAGGGCAAATGGCATTATTAGTCAAGATATTGCATTCAAAATTCCGGAAGTTATGTTGCAGCTTCATAAAACTTGACTTAGGCCACATCTGGACTATTTCATACAGTTCTGGTCGCTTCATAAAAGGAAGGATGTCTGGACTTTGAAGAGTGCGCAGAAGAGGATATTTCCTAGAATAGAGGGCATGAAGTGTAACGAAAAGTTGGTTAAAGATGGAGTTTCTCTGGAGAGGTTCAGTCTGGTTTGAATCTTCATCAAGGTTTATAAGATTATGAGAGGCATATTTAGACAATGGTTAAATGTCTAAGAACAGAGGCCATGCATTTAAGGTGAGAGGGTTAATTTGAAAAGTGGTGTGAGGGGTAACAGTTTCTTGCACAGAGAGTGGTGCGTCGTTGGAACATGCTGCCGGGGGCGATGGGAGTGGCAGATACATGGTGTGGGGCGGGACTTTTAAGAGAGATTTAGATCGCCTCTTGAATGCGTGAAAAATGGAAGGATATGGACATTGTGTCCGCAGAAGAGATTAGTTTCGCTGGCTATTTGATTGCTAATTTGATTGGTTAAGAACAACATTGAGGGCCGAAGGGCCTGTTCCTGTGCTGTACTGTCCTCTGGTCTGTGTCTCTTGTCAAGCGGGTTCAGGGTCACAGAAGCAAAAGGAGTGAGTGGGATCAACAGGTCAGCTGGAGCCCAATGTGGGAGATATGAGAACAGAAATATTGAGTTTCTTTAATAGCGAGGGACTGAGGAGCACTGGGTAGGGAGGGAGATCAAAGGTACGTTGTATTTATTGTAAGAGTTATTGGGTATAAGAATGAAAATGACTTTCATAATTATTTACGTTTTGCCTGCTATTCCTGAAAATGTGTTCAGTACAGTTGTTGCTATCACTGTTCACAAGAATGATCACAGGAATGAAGGGCTTTAACTGTGAGGAGAGTTTGATGGTTCTAGGCCTGTGCTCAGTGGAGTTCAGAGCGACGGGACTGGGTGGGATCTTACTTAAATCTCTGAATGTTGAATAGCCTGAATAGAGTGCACATGGAGAGGATATTTCCATTAGGCAGAGAGTCTGAAATCCGAGGTTGCACCTTCAGAGTAGAGAGACTTTACACCTGAGATGAGAGGAATTTTATCAGCCAATGGATGGTTAATCTGTGGAATTTGTTGCCACACAGGCTGTTGGAGGCGGTCATTGTTATACAGCAGAGACTGTTATGTACTTGATTGTCAGGACATTGAGGGTCTAAGTTGGAACGCAAGAGAATAAGGTTGGATCGGACTGGATGGGTCATATAGTCTTATTATACTCGTTTTACTAATGGTCTTACTGTGAATAGAAGGATATCACCTCCAGATGTTGCGGTGTGAGGGACGATTATTTATTTGTTCATTGAGATCATTCTATTTGCATGCGGTGTTCAAATTTCAATGGCGTTTGATTTTAGAAACAGTAAGATCTGATGACTCTTGAAAACTTGTTGCTACGCGATCGTACATGGAAAGTTTAGAAATAGAAACGGGCACAGCGTCGTGTTATAATAGTCCTAAAATTTCCTATTAGTGATCTCCTGATAGTGTTTTCATCAATGTCATGATCAGGAAAATTAATGCTTGGCTGAGAAACTGGTGAAGGGGGCAGGGCTTCCGGTTCCTGGATCACTGGCGCCACTTCTGGGGGAGAGACGACCTGTACTAAAAGGACGGGTTACACCTGAAGCCAAAATATTCGAGTAGGCAGGTTTAATGGAGCTGTTAGGCAGGGTTTAAACTATGTGGCCGTGTGGGGGTGGGGGGAGGCGAACCGGAGTAATAGGGCTGAGGAAGGGGAAAACAAATAAATCGAAGGTAACCTGAAACGGGATTGTAGAAAGGACAGGCAGGAGCTCAGGCTTAATCACAGCCAGAGGCATGAGTTACAGGGTAATAAAGTCGTGGTGCAATTAAAAGAGAAAGCAAAAAATACTGGGCTGTGAGTGTTGTATTTGAACGCACGCAGCACAGGGATTAAAATGGACGATCTTGAAATTCAGCCACAGATTTGCAACTATGACGTTGTGGCCATCACTGAATCCTGGCTAAAGAATGGCTGCCATTGGGAACTGACCGTCCAAGGATATACCGTGTATCGGAAAGATACTTTATTAGGCAGATATATGGTCATACGGCCCTCTCTATAAGAAATAATATTAAATCATTAGAAAGGGCTGAAATACCATCGGAAGGCGTAGAGTCTATATGGGTTGAGTTAACAAATGGAAAGGGTAAAATTACCCTAATGGCTGTTGTATACCGGCCTCCAAACAGCAGCCGGGATGTGGATTACAAATGACAGCAGGATTAACCTCCAGTTTCAGTCGGTAGTGAAGAAGGCGAATGTAATGTTAGCATTCATTTCTAGAGGTATAGAATATAGGAGCAGGCATGTGATGTTGAGGCTCTATAAGGCACTCGTGAAACGACACTTGGAATATAGTGTGCAGTTTTGGGCTCCTTATTTTAGAAAGGAGATACTGACATTGGAGTGGATTCAAGAAGACTCACAATAATGATTCCAGGAATGAAAGGGTTACCGTATGAGGAACGCCTGGAAGCTCTTGGGCTGTATTCCCTGGAGATCAGGAGAATGAGGGCCATCTCATTGAAACATTCCGAATGTTATGATGTCTGAGCAGATTAGATATGGCAAAGTTATTTCCCATGGTAGGGGATTCTAGGACAAGAGGGCACAACCTCAGGATTGAAGGACGCCCATTTAGAACTGAGGTATGAAGAATTTACTTTAGTCAAAGGGTGGTAAATCTATTGAATTTGTTGCCACGGGAGGCTGTGGATGCCAAATCATTGGGTGTATTTAAGGCAGTGAGAGATAGGTTGTTGATCAGCCAGGACATTGAAGGGTATGGGGGAGAAGGCAGGGGTGTGGGGATGACTGGAAGAATTAGATCAGTCTATGATTGTTTGGCGGAGCAGACTGGATGGGCCGAATGGCCTACTTCTGCTCCTAAATCTTATGGTCATATATTGAAAATAATCGTCAGATCGAGAAACACTTGTTGAGAGTGTATCCAAACCCAATTGTCATTATTGGCGACCCCCACGGATTTGTTATAGTTGTATGACGTGCCCTCAGCTCCAGTATTGATTGTAAAGGTTGGTGAATTCGATCCCTTATTAGAATTCAGCGAACATGCAATCTTGTAGCAATGAAACTGAGGTCTACCCAAGTGTAATTTCAGTGTAGTTGAGTGGAAAATAATAAAAGATATGACATCCGTCAGTTCCCAGCTATGAACAAAGCACACATATGTAACTGATTCCCTTCACTTTTACCCGCCACCATCCCACTCCGGAGCATAACGGAATCGTAAATACGAAACACAGAACACAACGCAGATAGAGAGTAGATACATCGCTGCTACAGATAGGCTCAGCTTTGATTATACGGTCTTCGATTTGAAGTATCAACATACTGTCTGTCTTGTTCAATAAATCCAGCATTTTGCTTTAGTTATTGCAAATCTGTTTTTGCCAGCTTGCTGTTTTTGATATATGGTGCGTCTACAATGTGTTAAACAAGGTGCCATGTAACTATCTGAAAACAGCCAGATGAATGTGTAAATACATCTTGACCGGAGATTAGGTGATAATAATGATCTTAAAATCTTGCCGGAGAAAATGCCGTGGTTCTGGACAAGATACTGCGATACTATGGGTGGGATTGCATTGTTCAGGATGTCAAATTGTGTTTCTATGTAGACTCAAACCATATATTGCCATAGGTGTCAATGCCAGGCGATGTTAAACAGAAAGGAGACGATGAGAATCAGGTGTGACTGAGAAAAGAGTAAAATTCAGACCCCTCTCCCCTACTACATATATCTCTGACTGTGTTTGGTGACCTGCCGTACAATCTTTATGTTCCAGAAAGAAAGTTGCTGCCCAACAGGGGGTCGATAATTTCTTTAATTTTCCCTATTTTCCTTCACAGATCCGAGCTCAGTGATCACCGACCTCCTGGCAGGCTGGAACGACTCCCAGCTGCTGCATTTGACGGAATTCTACCGGGACAGGCTGGAGCAGGCGATGGAAAGAGGGGTGCACGGAATGAGTCTGGCGTTAACGGCCGAGAATCAGTTCAGCGGAGAGGAACATCGGGTGAGTGGGAGGGAGAATGGGTTTGAAGTTTCGCACATAACAGGACTGATGGAATGGGTGTCGGAAAGCTGACTCGTCGGATGTGGAATTAGATAAAGGAAGAACTGGGAAATAAATACTGTAAATAGAATCACAAACATGTGAATCTGAACCACTGATAGAAAGGGGAGTAAAGACCCTACGGACTGGCGGGTAGCTGTACAATGTTCAGAGTGAGTTCAGCAGAAAACAGCTGTGTGCGATTACAGTATTAAATGGAAATATGACGGGAGGTTTCAGTTTGGGAAGGCTGTACAGTGTGACGGCGGGATGTCAGGGAGAACCGGCTCATCATGAGTGAATGTCACAGGAACCCGAGTGTGTTCTGTTCTGCGTGGAGATGATTGTGTTACAATCTGTAACTCCAAACAGTGTGGATGGGGGAATACTGCCATGTTGTAATGTGTAATCACTGAATAAACCTCCGCTGGAAAAGGAAATGGAAAGGCGACAGGTGTCAGCCGGTAATCCGCTGTCATGTTGGACACATGCGGACTGAAACCACTCTGCACTGCTCACTCTTTTTTGGAAACCTCCTGACTTCTTTCTTCATCTGTGATCGTTATTTTCTGATTTCTGTATACACCGTCAAATCTGGTAAGGAATTATTTATGGATTTGGTGCCACGTCAATTATGCGGTCACAGACCGGCCAGGATCTCATTGACCGGTGGACCAGGTTCACGGTGAATGTCCCTCCGTGTTCTCTGCACTCAGAATGTACAGTCCATGTCCACACAGAATCAGCACCCGCCCGGGTGACTGCTCAGTGTGATCCCGTTACAGCGCATATCACATACTTCTCATTCTCTGTGTGAATCGTTCAGTCCCCAATATGTTCACTGTTACTCTTCACAGAAAATCTCAGATCTTGCTGACCAGGGAGAGCGGGCGAACAGTTCTAAACTCCTCCTGAGCCTGGTGATGGAGAAAGGCTCCCGCGCCCGGAGGGTGATGTGGGAAAGCTTTGTGAAAATGCGGAATGGTGTCCCAAAGCTGGACAAAATACTGAAGGAAATACAGATATATGGTGAGATAATATCAGAGATTAATTCAAAGTTGGATTGCAACACGTCACAACTTACAATTTTACACAACTCACAATTTTACACAACTCATTTGCTCAATTTGTTTCAATTGAAACAGGTTCTCATCCCTCCTATCGATCAAATCCTGCTCAAGGTTTACTCAAGATTCTCAATGAGCTGAAAGGTAAGTGAACAGGCACTGAATATTGAAGAGTATGACACAGGAACAAGCCATTAGGCAAACAATATTGTGCCGAAACAGCTAAGAAGCAAATCAAACATCCTCAAACACTAATCTCTCTCATTCCGAAACAATGTCCATATGTCTCCATCTTCCTTACATCCATCTGTCTCTCCGAAACTCTCTTAAAAGCTTCGGAGAATTTGCCTCTACCACCTTACCAGGCAGTGCATTGCAGGCATTGACGACTGTCTGACTAAAAAAAACAATCTATCCCTCACATCTCCCTTCACTCTAACCCTTTCTCCTTCAATGTATTCCTTCCGGTAATAGACACATGAACCGCGAGGAACACGATTCTCTCTGTCCACTCTATCTGTGCCTCGCATAATCTTGTCACCCTGTGCCAGAGCTCCCCTCGGCCTCTGATGATCCAGAGAAAACAATTTTATGAAGTCTTTCATAATAGCATATGCCCTCTAAACCAGGCAGCTTCCTGGTAAGCCTTTTCTGCTCCCTCTCTAAAGCCTCAACATCCCTTCTTAGTGGGGCGATCGGAACGGTACGCAATGGCCCAGATGTGGCTGAAGCAGAGTTTATAAAGCTGAAACTTAACCTCTGTTTCACGAACGGTTGTAATATTGGCACCGTGACAGAGAACACAGTGAGACACAGGGAAACATGTCTACTAGAGGGAGAGTTTTCAAAGGACATTGAAAGGACATTGCAGGACATTGGAGGCAGAGAGCTGGCGCGTTTGAGGAAAGTGGTCACACAGCTCTGGGGCCCGCAACTACAGATCCCTCCACTGGAGTCTGGGTAGAGAACAGGGCGATCTAGAAAATGGACAAAATGGATATTTCTTCATACCAAAAAGTCAAATCCTTCTTTTGCCAGCCTCTACCACCTCCTGAACAGTCTCAACCTAAACCATTTTCTAAACTATCTCATTTCCTGCAGAATACTATTTTCTCAGAGTTGGGCGTGCATTGAAGTTCTAGCCACAGAATAGCAATAATAGCTTCATTTTAATCAGAAAATCAGGTAACACTCTAACTGGTCTGTTCAACCCTAAAACAGCCTACGAACCCCACTCTGTTCACATCTTCACTCCCTTAGTGCAAACACTGCTACAGTTATCCAGTTTAATTTCAAACTCAATAATCCTGGGAAGTCCATCAGGAGACAATGTTAGCGAGGCTGAGATGGGGGCAAAACCGTCAGCTCAGTCCATAGAAGCTGAAATTCATGTGTGCCGGTTTTTGTGATGGACACTGTGGAAGGTTGAGAAATGGGATTTAGTACAGATAAACCAAGTGTTGTGGGATTCCGGCAGGGAAGGTGCAAAGGACTGAAAGTACCTATAGATAATATTGCAATTAACTAAATTGAGGCCGTGTAGATGAGAAGCTAACTATATCAGTAAGCACATCGTGTCGGTGAAAACGGAACCCGGGACAGTTCATGGGCTCACGAGACTTTAAGGCTTCATAATCACAGACTGTGTTGGATCACCCAACCCAACATTTAACAGAGGGGAGGGCGAGGGAAGGCAGATACCGCAAAATATATTAATCTTGCATCATCCCATATTACTTCTGATTATTCGAAGGTCTTGAACAGAAACATAAGGAGTCTCGGCAAAAAAAAAAACAACAACAACAACCCGGTTCAGCGTCTTTCATTTTCAAGAACAAATTCCAAAGATGTTAATTTACATATGGGACCAGAAATGAGTGAATCAGGAACTTTACAAACTGCTGACGTCTCTGTTACCTCTGTTAGTGCTGTCTCCTGTCCACATTCAGACAATAATCCCCTCATTTCCCTGCACCATGGATTTAGTAAATCTCTGCAAACCTGCAAACTTGTTATTGACTGTGCTTTATGTTGCTTGCCGAAGGAACAGTAACGACAGTGAAATTCCCACACACATTTCTGAATATGAAACCGATTCTCTTCCTGATATTGAAGAACATCATTTCTACCACTGTCACATTTTCTAAAGTAAGATTTCAACAATCGCTGTTTTCCTACGCTCCATATTTCACCCTAATAATTGAATGGAGAGCACACACATCTCTAGCAGGGTCCTGAGATACTGCGACACCCCATACATCCCTGAGGGGTGCTGACACACTGAGATTCCAAACACCCGGGCAGGTTCCTGACACACTGTCAGACGTCACACACTCCTGGCAGAAACCTCCCATACTGGATTGTCAGGAAGTGTATTCATTTCCTTCGATGCTGCCTGACCTGCTGAGATTCTCTAACATTTGGATTTCCAGCGTCGGCAGACTTTCTCGTGTTGACCTTTTCGATAGTCAGTGTTCAGCTGCAGTAACTGTTTCCACACTTTATCCAGACCCTGTCTTACATTGACATCTGCCTTCCCCTAATTTAGGACCTCAATACTCCGGATAGCACCATCCCTTTCCATAACTAAGACAGATGGTCTCAATGTCCAGAATACTCTCCACTGAAATTCCAAACACTGTCCAGCTGCAGTATCTCCTGCCTAGTCCGGACGAAGGAAGATACAGGTTAGGCTCATAAACCTGATTGAAAGGCCGGCGGGGCCGGGTAAATGAACATGATCAGATGGTTGTGTCTGAAGTGGTTAGTTCAGTGGAGAGAGTGTTGTGGGTCAGGTAGTTGGACCTTGACAGTGGATCAGCACATGGAAGTGTGATGTTGTGGCCTTTATGAAGACTTGTTTGAGGAAGGGACATAACTGCTATCTCGATATTCCAGAGTTGTGATATTTCAGATTTGAGAAGGGAGGTAATACAGTTCCAGAGGTTTATTTACTGATCTGGGTAATTTCACAGCTTCGCTCAGAGAGGATATACTGGGGAGTTCAAGCACTGAGGCAAAATGGGGACTCAACAACAAGACAGATACAATCACTGATGGGATTTTACTAAACATCCCCCACTAGTCATCAAGAGATAGAGGAACTGATGTGTAGGCAAATTCTGGAACGATGCAAAAGCAGCAAGTTCGTTGTAGGGGGGTAATTTTAACTTTCCCTGTGTGGCTGATGGCCTAACATATTCTGTCACACCTCTTCACTGCAAGAATATTTTCGGAATCTCCGATGGCGCTATGTACTCGGGGAATAATGTGTGTGATGTCCGAACTAGAGGAGAGACCGCACTGCAGCTGGTATTGGGATGTAAGCCTCAAGATACTCAGGTTTCAGTGGGAGAGCCTGTGGGGACAGTGAACACAACGCCTGTTCTCAGATGTTTATGAATAAGGAGAGGTCTACCAATAATCCGGTACAGGTTGTGGGAAACATAAACTGGGGCAGCCAGATTAAATGGCAAAGGGTTAGACTGGGAGCAGCTGTTGTTGGGCAAACCCCCTGTCACCAGGTTCAGATATGGTCCAAGTGCGGAATGAGAGACACTGAAGCAGCTCGGTTCACAGACTTTAATGCGAACTGTGTTAAAGGGAAAATAAATCAATAAACGCCTGGCCATACAGGGCCATTAACTAAAACTTTCAAATGGAAAACGAAGGTTACACTGCGGTTGAAAAGAACAACTAAGAATAAAACGAACACCACCAGTCTTCAGAGTCAGTTGACTCGACGGTCCAATTTCTCAGGCAAGCCGGGATGCAGGCAGCGAAGCGTTGCTGTGTCCAAGTCTCGACAAACACTATGACGGAATGAATAGAGTTAAATACTATCACAACCAAATAATAATTAGCTGACACGTGCATTTTTACAAGCGCAATTGCAGAATCTGATGCGCTGCCGAATCCGTGGTTGTGATACCCCCATCAGGAATGTGGGATCGACTAAATATCAGCTGATCAGAATTTGGGTCCGGGATTAAAGGAGATTAAAGTCAACGACGGCAACACCGTCGAGAGAGGTTGTAAATTTAGTCCGAAAGGGAAACATAAGATTTATGATGCTGAAATGAGACACTGAGCTGTGGAGAGTGAAGAGAGTGAAAGACTCCATCAGGATATACATCGGGAAATATCAAATTGGATTTAATCCGAAGAAGTGTGAGTTGTTGCAATTCAGGTGATCAAATATATGGGGGAAATATAGAGTCAGGATCACGACCCTTACATCATTCATGTCTGGAGGGATCTTGATGTCCATGTCCATAGTTCCCTAGATGTGAATCTTGATGCCGCAGCTGGATAAGACTTCAGTTTGGCTGCATTTGGAGCATTGGTGCAATTCTGTCCCCCATTACAGGAAAGATGAGAAGACCTCAGTGGGTGCTGAAGAGATTTGCCGCTCAGATTCTAGGTTAGTTTAGATAGACTTTAAAGAGTGGTTAGACAGACTTAGATTATTTTATTTTAAGTGTGTAGTGTTGAAGGGAGACCATATATTGGGTTATAACATTGAGAGGTGAAGATAGTCAGAGTCTTCCCTGTGTAGATATATCAGATAATAGAGGTTATTGATTTGGGGTGAGATGGGTGAAAGAAATCCAGTACATTGTCTTTTACACAGAGTGATGGGTGCCTGCAATATGCTGCCGGGGATGGTGATGCCGCCAGATGTTAATATTGTAGCCAGGCTCGTTAACAATCAGGGAATGAGAGGAATAATTACCACTGGAATGAGTTTGATGTGGCATCATGATGGCACCAACGTTATGAGCCGAAGGGCCTATTCTTGTGCTGTTGTATGTACCATGCAGATCCTGTCACAGCTGAAATCCTGTAACACCTGCTACCGAAATTCCTCGATCAATGCTCTCTTCTTCACCACCCGACCTGTAATCAGCATGGTTTTCAAACTTGTATTTCAAGTCACAGACCGGTAGCATCTCCCCTTTCTCCCCTTTCCACAGACGTTGTCTGACCTGTACTCACATCTACACTCCTGTCCTTCTACAGCTGTGCTGCAGAGGACAGGCCAACATGCTGCGTAACTGTGGCGAACTGGAAGGCTCTACAACGGGTCGTCAAAACTGCCCAACACATCACCGGCACCCCCAGCCTACCTTCCATCAGGGACGTATATACAGGAAGGCTCCGGAAAAGGGCCAGCAGCATGAGTAAGGATCCCACCTATCCTGTCTGTGGGCTGTTTGCCCCCTCCCATGAAGGAGGAAGCTACGTACCATCCACAGTAGGACCACCAGACTCAAAATCAATTACTTTCCTCAAGCAGTAAGACTGATCAACACATTTAAAGACTAAGCCACCCCTCCACAACTAACAACCCCCACCCCACCACCAGCACGGTTTTAAAATTTTCGGTCAGAACCACCTGAGGTCAGAGTGACTCCTGTATCGTATGTATCTGTTGTGTTTTTCATTCCGTTCTTTATCTGAGGTTTTTTTTGTGCTACATCAGAAACGAAATAACAATTATTTCCCTCTCCTTTACACTTGTGTATCTTGAATCTGTTGAGTATTTACAAAACATACTCTTTAAGAGACACGAGACTGCATATCTGCCGTCTCAAACTATCTTGTGGAGGAACTCAGTGAGCGGAGCAGCATCTGTGATGATGGAAGGGGGGATTATCTGCGTTTTGTGTCAAAATGCTGACTGTCTCAATCTCCTGAACAAGACAGTGCCATTTTCTCTCCCAACCACCCAGCCACAGTGCACGTGTTGATCAACAAATATACTTTGAATTTGAATCAGTAATGGTGGGAGGAGAGGGGAAGCTGTGTTTCCCCGACCTGTTCCTTTGACAGAATGCTTTTCTCCATCTCTATGCGCCACCTCAACACTGGCCTTTCAAAGTTCTTCCATAAGAACAATAATATCTGCGGCAGTAGTGGGACGGGGTCCAGTACGTAAACTATTAGGGAAATACTGACCTCCACAGCACAATTAATGTAGAAATGTGATGATATGGTGTTTATCTAGACCAGGTCTCTCTGTCCAGTCAGGGGTCTGTTAATGGAATTTACTTTACTGTACGAACGTCCATTGATGAATCCAATTAATACAATAGTTTTGAGCTAACTTTTGTGTGCTTAAATACTGAGTTGAGACATCTAACAGTTTGACCACTGTCTGTTCCCATGGAAGATGTTCAACAGAAACACAAGGAGACTCTGCGGACACAAACTGAGACACTGAGAGTGAACACGATCCTGATGAGGGAGAAGGTGAAGGTTTTCCAGCTGGTTGATCGATACGCTGAGCTCACGGTCATTTCTACTGTCCGAGATCGGAGACTGGTGGAACATGAGCTGCTGGCGAGAGGCAGAGACCACGAGGAGTGGAGAGAAAAACATCTCCGCAGAGAGCTGGAAAAACTCCGGACTGATCAGTTCTTCCAGAGCAGCTTTTCCTGGAGTAAATCCAAATCTGGGAGTTCGGCAGCAGTGGCCGGAGTCCCGGGGATCGGGAAAACAACAATGGTACAAAAGATTATTTATGACTGGGCCACGGGGAAAATATATCAAAAGTTCCATTTTGTCTTCAGTTTCCAATTCCGGAATTTAAACTCCATTAACTGCAGAATAAACCTGAAGGAACTGATTCTGGATCAGTATCCATACTTTCAGAATATCCTGAGAGAGGTTTGGAAGAACCCAGAGGGATTGCTGTTTATATTGGATGGTTTGGATGAATTCAATGACAAAATTAATTTTGCTCACTGTCGGAGAGACTCAGAACCTCAGTCCACATGCACAGATCCTGAATTCAAGTGCAAGGTGTCTGACATTGTGTACAGTTTAATCCAGCACAAGCTGCTCCCAGGGTGTTCAGTGCTGGTGACAACCCGTCCCACTGCGTTACATTTATTGGAAAAGGCAGATATCGGTATCTGGGTTGAAATCTTGGGATTTGTTAGTGAGGAACGGAAAGAATATTTCTTCAGGCACTTTGAAGATCAGACGGTGGCGGCAGCTGTTTTCAAATACGTGGAGGAGAACGAGATCCTGTACACCATGAGCTGCAACCCCTCCTACTGCTGGATCCTCGCGCTGGCACTGGGCCCCTTCTTCACACAAAGAGTCAGGGACCCACAGCGAGTTCCCAAGACCATCACCCAACTGTACTCCTACTATATTTACAACATCCTGAAAAACCATGGCCGTGAGATTGAGAACCCCCGTGATGTGTTACTCAGGGTTGGTCAGATGGCCTTCAGAGGAGTTTTCGATAAGAAGATTGTGTTTACAGATGGAGATCTGATCAACTACAATCTGCAGCATTCCCAATTCCTGTCCGGCTTCCTGATGGAGCTTTTGGAAAGAGACGATTCGGCCCGCAGCGTGGTGTACACATTCCCACACCTCACCATCCAAGAGTTTGTTGCTGCAGTCGCACTATTTCTGAATCCACATCCCGGGAATATCCTGAAATCCCTCACTGAAGCCCACAACACGACAGATGGGCGATTTGATGTTTATCTCCGTTTTGTTGCTGGTTTGTCCTCCCCAATAACAGCTCGGGGCCTGGAGGAGTTTCTGGGTCCATTTCCTCATGAAACAACCTGCCGGGTGATTGACTGGGTGAAGGAGCAGGTTAAACGCCAGAGTGGAAACACAGAGAGTGCAGCTGGTAAAAGGAGCCTCCTGAACACATTGCACTACCTATTTGAGTCTCAGAATAGCGGGCTGGCTCAGGCCGCACTGGGATCTGTGGAAACACTTTCATTCTGTGGTATGACGCTGACCCCGATTGACTGCGCAGTCCTGTCTCATGCCATCGGACTCTGTGATACAATAAAACACCTCGCCCTAGGGAACTGCCAGATTCAGTGTGAAGGAATCCAGCGGCTGGGACCCGGGCTGCACAAATGCCAAAAGTTGAGGTAACTTGATTTATCTCTCTCTCTCTGAACTGTGGAACTGTTCCATTGTGTTGTTTCAATGTGACTGAATTTAGGCAAAATTGGAGTAAATCAGATTGTGAAGAATTGTGAAAAAATACCCATGTGATCAGTCAGTAATCAACAAGGAAGGGAGGGTTCTGTGGTTCCTTGTGAAGGTATGCTGGGGATGTCATCAGATAAGTGAACAACGGCCATTGGTTTAATGGTAGTAAATCACAGGAATGACCGTGTTTCTCACTGCCTGTGACACGTCCATTGACAATGTTCCTTCTCATGTTACTGACACCCAGACTGACACTGACTCCAACGGGTGGATCAGAGCTTCACACGCCCTTCCCGGTGACGGACAGGAAAGAATCTCCTACATTAAAACATTTGATTGATCTATGGAATAAGATAAACGTTGATAATTAAATAAAGAAATCTTTATTAGCAATGAGACCTTTGATTCAAAACAGGCTTATTCCTTTTACAAAGGATAATCAACTTTTATGTAATTGGAACAAACAAGGGATTAGATCTATAGGAGACTGTTATGAACGATGTATATTGATGTCATTTGAGCAATTAATGAATAAATATAAAATAACAAATAACACTTTATTTTGTTACATTCAAGTAAGGGCTTATTGAAAGACAAACTGGATCAAACAATGTTTTTGCCAAAACCCAATGAAATTGAAATTTTAATTCAATAAGGAAAAGTTTAAAAAATATTTTTTATGTATAATTTCATTCAAAAACAGACAATTTAACAAGAAATCCACAAGTCAAAACAAAAATGGGAAACATATCTGAATACAAATATTGATTAAACAAATTGGTCAAGACTGTGTCTTGACAGTATGACAAATGCAATAAACGTACGACTTAGAATAGTACAATGTTATTTTTTACACCAATTATATATTACACCGCAAAAAATAAATAGATTAAATTCAAACTTATCTGATCAATGTTTTCGGTGTGATCAAGAAATTGGTATTTTTCTTACATGCTTTCTTGAATTATGTTCCATAATTCAACATTTTTGGATAAATTTAAGAGTTTTATTGGAACAAATTACTGGAAGTCAACTTCCACATAACGCTATATTATTTCTATTAGGTGATATTGAAGGGATAAAACCGAAACTTAAACTGAATAAATAACACAAAAAAATTATAAAAAATTCATTGGCAGTAGCCAAGAAGGCCATAGCAGTTACTTGGAAATCGGATTCGTATTTAAGTATGGATCTTTGGAATAATAAAATTTCTAGTTGTATGCTACTCGAAAAAGATTACTTATAGTTTAAGAGATAAATATGATACATTTTTGAATATTTGGCGCCCTTATTTACAAAAGATAGGATGGCATATTTAGTTGCTCCGATGATAAAGATGTTGGTCCCTTGGGGAAAGTAATAAATATACTAAATTATTTTGAATCCCATGGAGCATGTGGAAACCTTCCAATATCCAGGCAGTTCTTCTTTCTTCTTTTTCAGGTAGGGGTATATATCGGGGAGAAGGTTTAAGGGGATGGGGGAGGGTATATATTATCATTCTATGTAATCATTTCGAAAACTCAATAAAATTATATTAATAAAGAAACCGTCCGCAGTCCGAGTGAGAAGAAAATAAATACCATTGTGAGATTGTCCTACCCTACCCTTCCCCGTGTGCCACTATCTCCATCATATCATACCACCTGCAGGACTGTGCTCACTACCCAGCTCCCATATTGGTTTTGTCCTCTCCCGATTATCGGCCCTAACTTAGGCCTTCCCCTCACATGCGAACTATTTCCGCATCCTTTCCTCCTGTGGGGATCTCTCCTCCCTATCCCCCTTTGTTCCTGTGGGATCTCTCTTCCCGATCCCCATTCTCCTTTCGTATCTCTATTTCGCCCCCCCCCCCCTCACCTTCCTCCTGTGGGATCTCTCTTTCCTGTCACCCTTCCTCCTGTGGGATCTCTCTTTCCTGTCACCCTTCCTCCTGTCGAATCTCTCTACCCCATCCCTCTTCTTCCTGTGGATCTGTCCTCCCCATCCCTCTTCCTACTATGTGATCTCTCTTCCCCATCCCCCTTCCTCCTGTGGGGTTTCTCTTCCAGTGGACATTTTCCCAACCACAACTCCTCCTCACTGTGGGACGTTCTCCCAACCTTCAAACCTGCGCTTCCGACCCTCTCACCTCAGGAACGTTTTTCTAACCATCGGGAATGAGAAGGAATACTTGCAGTTTACAGGGTCAAGTCGACAGACTAAATTACTGGTATTCGGTGAACACGCTGGAGCTGGACAGTGAGGGACATTGGCAGTGATGGGAACTCCCATCTGTGATTCACTGAAGGGTTTAATGTTTCCTGAAATATCCTCAGAAACACGGTTTGAATCACTTTGTTCATCAATTTGTCTGTTTGTGTTTAGACTTGGGGGGAATGACCTGGCAGATTCAGGAGTGAAACTGGTGTTTGCGGCTCTGAGAAACCCCGAGTGTAAAATACAGAAACTGCAGTAAGTATCAAACTGTGGGAGATGGTGTTTACAGTAACTGGGTGTCTGACACTGAACATTAATGTGATGTGTCATTGTGTTACTGTTGAACACTAGGGATTTGCAATGTCTCCTGTCTCTCTGTGCCTTCACTCTCACTCTGTCTCATCTCCAGGCTGGAGAGAGTTGGTCTCACAGATTCTGGTGTCGAGGATCTCGCCTCCGCTGTCAGTACAAACCGATCACTGACGGAGCTGAGCCTGGGATCAAACACACTCACAGACGTATCCGTCCCCGCTCTCCACCGCCTCATAATGACCCTCCCGAGTCTGGAGTGGATCCAGTGAGTGTTTGTATTGATGGTCAATGTTTTAAATTTATCAAAATCGCCGTTTTCTGGTGATGTTTGTCTGCGACTGCTGTTTAAATATTAACCGCAGTCCCGTATTGCTGACACTGTTGTGTAATCTTTATGTCATCTTTATTCTTCCATCTATTTCAGGCTGACGGGGAATCGGTTCAGTGAGACCGGGAAAAAGGAACTGAGATCTCTGCAGGAATCCAGACCCGGATTGTCAGCGAGTCAGTGAGTGTATGAACAGTTGAATGTGTGAATATCTCCGCCCGAGGGATGGGGACATTTTGGTCGATTCCTCGCCCTCCCCTTAAACCAACGCTCTCCAGGTTTAATTCCGAACCGTTCTAACGGAACTGGCTCCGGTCTAACGCTCTGTGACCATGTCGCGGTGACGTTATTTCACCACACTTTCAGCAGCGCTGCTACCGCTGGGTGACAGGATTCTGGAGCTCCTCCAAGTGGATCACGTGGGATTACACAGGCAAAGAGAACCCGGGGGCTGGGGCTCAGTCTTCGACACCCATGGCCTGGGGTGGGATTATCGGGGGAGAGAATCATTTTTCTCCCTTTGCTGCGGATGGTGCATTCGGTAGACTGGCTGATATAATAATGTTAGACAGGGAAACACCTTGGTAGAGACGCTGGATCTGCAGTTACTTAACACATGGCCCTGAAGTGTGATTTTATAATCATCGGTTCCCCGATGCAGTGTGACGGTGAGAAACTGGACTGATTATTCAAATTGTCTCGCTTTGTCACTGATCAGTTAATTGTGTGTGACTCCGAGTGAATCGGGAGTAGTTTATTTATTTGTTTATTCATACACGCCATCAGCTCACAAATTGTCTAATTTAATTTATATTTTGTCATAATTAAAATTAATAAACCTCTTTAACTTCCTGCCTTGGTTTCGGACTTAAGTCTCATTTGAGGTTTCTGCTGCCCTACGCACCCTGTGCACTGCAACAGTGGGTCGGAACTCCTCACACTGACACAGCAGCGTCTCAGCCCCAGGCTGAGGGATATCGGACTTGCAGAGTCTGGGGCCCAGGATCTCATCTCCATCCAATCCCCACCGTGGCTAACTGACCCCGCCCCCGCACACACCCCTGGCCCCCGCAAACAGTTCAAATCGATTATAATATCAGACGTGAATCTACTGAGGTCCCGAGTACAAAAGGGGTGGGGGATGGAATACTGGCCTGAAGTACGGAGAGAAGCTCCCTCCACCGCGTCCCGTCACACACTCCCGGGGTCAGACACACTCTGAATCTCCCTCCACTCCGTCCCATCATACACTCCAGGGGTCAGACACAGACAGAAGCACCCTCCACACCATCCCGTCACACACTCCCGGGGTCAGGCACACAGTGAATCTCACTCCACACCGTTCTATCACACACTCCCCGGATGAACCACAGAGTGAAGCTCCCTCTGCGCCGTCCCACCACACACTCTCTGGTCAGGCACAGAGTGAAGCTCTCCGCATCGTCCCATCCCACATTCCTGGGACAGACACGGAGGAAAGGTCTCTGCAGTGTGAGCTGTATCAGCTAAGATCTCGAGTTGAAAGAGTTTACAGAGGAGACTCGCATTGCGTTCAACTTGGGACTGTCCCAATCACATTTGATTTCTAGGATCGAGAAGTAGCCCAGGATGAAATCAAAGATGAGGACAATTTTGCAAATACGAGACCCTACCCCTCGCCGTCCTCTCCCACCGTCTGCACTCCTAACGGGAAGTCGCTCCTTCTCATCCACTCACACGGGCCGCGCTCCCAATCAATCGCCACCCCTTCCAATTCACCCCAATCATCCGCATTTTTAACGGGACGCACTCCTTCCATTTGCTCCAATCGCCCGAAATTCCAATGGAATCACATCCCTTCCCATTCACTTAGATTGATTTCCGCCCACAGGGGCCCCGCTCCTTGCATTCACAACCTCAGTCCGCACTCCAAATAGACGTTACACTTTCCCAGTTACTGCCACCGTCCCAATTCCCAATGGACTCCTCCCCTTCTCATTCACGCCAACTGTCCGCACAGCTTCCTAGTCACCCCCATCGTCTGAACTCCCAATGGACCCCACTCTTTCCTGTTCTCTCCAACCGTACGACCGCTTCCTATTCACTCCCACCATCCGCCTCCCGAAGTGACTCCTTCCAGTACATGTCTAACCGGACTGGGATCCTGGAAATTGTCGGGACGCCCGAAATCCGTGTTTTACAGAACTCAGGGCTGCGTTTCCGGAATTTGACTAGAACACCGATAGGTTTATTAGTCACAAGGTAAGTCGAATGACGTGTGAGTGTTGACGACTTTGTAAAACTGACGGGGCTCCTGGCGCAAAAGGTGGATGTGATCGGACTTCAGGAACTTCGACATGCCTTACTGAGGATGGTGGGCGGTGGCTAATAGCGGTTTATGGTTTCTAGGAGATACATTTCTCCCGGTTCTCGGTGTCCACATAGCACTCCAGAAGTTATACAGGGTACGGTTCCCGATCTCTGTCTCCACACCGAGGGGTTTACCGCTCACGGCTTCGGGTCTCTGTATCTATACCAGGAATTGTATCGCACACGTTTCCTAGTCTCTGTATCCTCCTCTCTCCACGGATCTCGGAGTAATAACGCACAGGATCTGGAGATGAGCATGTAGGAACGGTCTGTATTGTTTCCGATATATTTATTATTTCTGATAAACAGTCTGCACAATCGATTGGAGGGTGGTCCAGAGCGTCTGTCCTACGAGGGTCTCTGAATGAAAATGATGACTAGGGAGGGAACGACAGAAGGATTTAGAAAGGTCACCAGGGAGGGAGTGAAAGGTTGACTGAAAATGGTCTCCAGGGAGAAAGTGACGGGTTGAGTTAAAATGGCCGCCACGAGGGGGCGATGGGAGGGGTTAAGATGGCCGCGGTAACCTTGATTTCATGGCCGGCAGGGAGGGATTGGTTGACAAGAGATTGGGAGTGACAGGCAGAGTTAAAATGACCGACAGAATGGGGATGACGAACATGATCACCAGGGAGGGTGTTAAGTGCTGACTGAAAATAGGATTCGGGATTAAAGCCATAATATAAAATTATCACCAGGGAGAGAGTGAGGCGCTAACATAACATTGTCACCAGGGAGGGAGTAACACACTGACAAGTTAGAGGGAGTGACGGCCAGAGCTGAAATAGTCCCTGATGCCTTTGCCACAATGGCCAACAGGGCGGGAGAGACGCATCGGGTGAAATGGCCAAAATGGAGACAGTGGCACCTTGAGAAAAGAGAGGGGGTAATGGGTCGATGTTAAATAATCTATTGCTCTGACATAAAATGACCGCTGCTTCGTTTAAAATGACTGACCGGGCAGTTTAGGGTTAGTGATAACATGTTTAAAGTGAGCGCCGGGAAGGTGGGGGGAGGGGGGTGGAGACGCCAATTGAAAACGGCCGTCACCATCGTTAATTTTGTTAAGAAAAAGGGAGAGATGTGGTGACTGAAGGAGACTCCATTCGGCTGGGTTGAAATGTGCACCAAGGAGGGAGCGACACCTTGGTTAAAGTGATCGGCAGAGAAGGAGTGAAGGACACGTTGACTTGAAATTGCCAACGCTTCACTTGTAATGTCTGCTGGGAAGAGAGTGACGGCTTGGTAGAAGTGAGCACAAGACAGGGAGGGACGCGCTGATTTAAAATGGGCGAATCACTGGTTAATGTGGCCGCCAGGGATGGAGTAAGACACCGCCTTACGATGGCCACTGTCGGACACAGAATCTATGACGAAGGAACATGCGGTGTCCATGGAAACAATCATTGGATTTGAGTGTGTAATTCATTGTAATAACAGTATTTTAAGTTGTGTTTTATATAGTATAGGGAATTGTATATATGTTTTAATTCTAATAATTTTGTCATTGAATAAACTATTGTATATATCTCAGATATTCACACATATATGTACATGAGGGTTTGAGGGAGGAGGGGAAAGGGGGAGGTAGGGTTTGGGACGCTGATAGGACGGAGAAGGGAGCGACTCACTCAACGATGGAGGGAAGGGATCGGCTGGAGGAGGGAAATTTCCCATCAGAAAATGTTCACCACCCAGTATGTGGTGGATGGCAGGAGAAGGGGCAAGGGGACAGAGAGAAGAGGCTGTCCGGAGTGATGGGGAGAGTCGAGGAGCGACTCACTGCATAACAGGGAGAAAGAGCCCGATGAGGATAACCGAATATTGGCATCGTAAACTGGCAGCCAACCAGCATAACATGCAGAGCATCGAGGTGGTGGGGAGAGGAAAGTGAGGGGAGGGAGGAAGGTGTTTGCGAGTGATGCGATGGGAAAGGGGTTGACAAGATGGTGAGTGTGAGGGAGTGACACACATCGTAGTGGAGGAAATGGAAGGGAGGGTCACACACTGTCATAAAATGGCTGTCGGCAGAAGCTTAAATGGAGAGTCAGGAGAGCGGACACCGAGGGAAAGGAGAGGAGTGATGAGGAGTTGAGATTGAATAAACAGGGAGGGAAGTGAGTAATAGGTGAAGAAAAGGATGTGCCTCATTCTATGATGCTTGGAGAGCAGTTCTCAATGGTAACCATCACAAGATGGCCGCCGGCCAGGGTGAAATGTGCGGTGATAGAGGAGAGAGCGATGTACCAGAGAGCATAATGCTTCAGGAGTGACAGGATGCCGAGGATGGGACAGGGCAACTTGTAACAAGGGAGCTGGAACACTGAGGGGTACCCATGGGGAGGAATGTAGCTACGGGCAGAGTTTGGCACCGTTACCAACCACCACCCCCCCACCATCTCCAAAATACCGCCCTATTTTTTCCCTACCCTCCTCAGGTCGCCCGGCACGAATCCTTCAGGCAGCCCCGTGCAGTGGGGAACGTGTCGTCACTGAGGGCCGTCGGAGGCAGGAGTGGGCGCGGGTCTGCTGGAGAAGATGGAGGCGAGGTCTGTCGATGCGGGCTGGTTAGCAGGGGGCGGGGTTAGAGGGAGGGATCAGTTTGAAGGGGGATGGGAGAAAGAAAAGGTGCGGAGAGGAGACTAGATGAGTAAAACCATCATCGCCTCTGCGGCGTCTATTAACCACTGCCTCAGCCTCTCTCTCCTTGACTCGCCTCCCTTCCCCCTCTGTCCTCTTTTCCCTCTCCATCTCTTCCCCACCTCTCTGTCCTCCAACCTGTCATCCAGCCCCTCTCACTATCCTTTATTTATTTTCTCCCTCTCTCTCCCTCTCTCTCTCTCTCTCTCTCTCTCTCTCTCTCTCTCTCTCTCTCTCTCTCTCTCTCTCTCTCTCTACCGCTCCCGCTCTCTTGCTCCTACCCGTCTCTTCCTATCCTATTATACTCTCTTTTAGGAAGTGGGTGGAGCCAAAAGAGAAATTATTAAGAGTAAGGTCAAATTCCGCTAGACAGAGCAGAGTGGTGGTAGAGGGGAACTGGTTAGGTCTAGAATCAAAAAAAGAAGCGGAGAGCTTTGAGACTTTCCTGGTGGGGGATGGAGTATATATGGACTGGACATCCATGGTGAAAATAGAGCGGTGATGGCCAAGGAGCTTAAAATCGTTGAAAACTTTCAAAGCGTGAGAAGTGTCACGAACATAGGTAGGAAGGGATTGAGCAAGAGGGGCTAAAACAGTGATAGGAAGTGATTGAATGTCCACTGTACCTCTTCCTATAGATGCTGCCAGGCCTGCTGCGTTCACCAGCAACTTTTATCTGTGTTGCTTAGAACTTTTTATGTTTGTCTCTGTCATTTTTCAAAAGCTTCCCATTCTTTTCGCTCCCCATTACTTTTGTGCTTTTTATATTACCCTTCTTTTACTTTGCCTCATCCTTCCTTTATAGTACATCTTCTTTCTGTTCTGTTCCTTCTGCAATGCTTCCAGAAATTCCAGCAGTGACGAACAGGCACAGAGATCTCTGAAGACGCAGAAACAAGTAGATAGAATGAAGGCATCCAATAGGATGCCTGCGTTTTGCTGCTGGGCACAAGTAGAGGAGTGTGAGGTTTAGTGGGGACCGGAGGAATGAATTCTTCTGAAAGTAACGATCTGGAACACACAGCCTGAGGGGACTGTGCTGGTTGGTATTTAAGGACCGTTTCCTTGAACACTTGAATCATGAAAATAGTAGACAGCAGACCAAATGCTGAATTGGGAGAGAGAGATTCTCGATGATCAGCATATACACGATGGGCTTCAGTCCCTGTTCCTTTGCTGCATAAACCTCTGACTCTGCTCTGGGAACCTGGAACACAGAGCTTCAGGCCGGACTGACCTGAAACATTCAAAAACGTTGTAATGAATTTCTTTTGAATAAGGGTGTCATCTGTAAAATAATGAAGCACCATTTTTGGTGAAAAATTGTGGATAATATTGGAGAGATGTGTGAAAGTTTGGTCAGTGGGAGGGATGAAGAATTTTACAGCATGGAAATAGGACCACCATCAGGCCTATCAATACTAATGCTATTTTTCTGCATTAATGCTTTGCTCTTTAAAATTTCTGTGCAAATGCCTTAGGTGTTACAGACTCATAAAACACTACTGCATAGAAACATGCACTTTATCCCACCTATACCTTGTCAAACTATTAAGCTCTCAATTCCTATCAGCTGGAGCTGATCCAACAATCTCTGAAATGTTGCAATCATACCTGCATTCACCACTTCCTTTGGTAGCTTTGTTCTACAATCTCGCCACCCTCGGATTAAGGAAGATCCTCCTCATGTTCTCTTTATATATTTCACCTTTCTCTCTCAAACTTTAGTTCCAGACTCACCCAACCTCAATAGAGATGCCTCCTGGCATATACCCTACGTACACCACTCATAATTTTGTGTAGCTCCATCAAATCTTCTCCTGTTCTCCTGTGCTCCAGGGAACAAAGTCACAACACTTTTAATTTCCCCTGTAAATCAGGTCTTCAAGTCCTGGCATCGTCCTTGTAAACCCTCTCTGCACCCTTTTTATCTTATTGATATCTTTCCTGCAGATAATTAAATGTAAGTAGTCAACATACCGTAAATTAAACCTCACCAACGTCCCATAAAATTTCGAAGAAAAACAAACTCTCCATGCCCCTCACTCAGTAATTTGATTGATCAAAGCTTTAGTGCAAAAACTATCTTTAAAACCCCCTCTTCCTCTGATGGTATTTTGGATCCGTATTCCCAAATCCATCTGTTATTCCACACCTTTCAGTGCCCTAACGTGCACGCTAAATATCTACTCATGTTGTCTATCCAAACACCTCACACATTTCTGCATTAAATACCACCTGCATATTTGCAGCTGGTCCAGATCCCATTGCAAGCTGTGATAACAATTCTTGCTGCCCATCTTGGTCTCATCTACAACTATGTTAATCGAATTGACCGCATATTATCATCCAGATCATTGGTACAGATGACAAAGAACAACAGACTCATTATCCATTCCTGCATCACACCACTAGGCACAGGCCTCCAGTCAGATAAGCAAAACTTCTACTGCCATTCTGCGGCTTATCCAGTAGAGCCAGTGTCTATTTCAATTTAGTACCCCATCTTGAATGCCAAATGACTCAACGTTTTTGATCAACCTCTCCTTGGGATTTGTCAACTGACTTGATAATGCTCATGTCGACAACATCAATTGCCTTTCCTTCATCAAATTTTACGGCAATTTCCTTGAAAATAATTATTCGCAGATTCATTACTACCTGGGAGAGGCAGATTCCCATCATCGCCGCCGTAAATCACTCATCCTGAATCTTGATGTTAGGTCTTCAAGTAATCAGCTTATTTTCCAATGGAACTATCCCTCTGTCTCAATCTCATTTACTCCTCTCAGAATTCTGCATGTTTGGTATCATTCCCTCTGTTTCTTCTCAGTTTGAACATATCAAATTTACCGGAGAAGATATGACTGATCTTAGCATGCATGAAGGTGGGTAAATCCTCGGGGCTTGACGAGATGTATCCCAGGTTGCTGTGCAAGACAACAGAGAAGAGTGTTGGGGCACTGCCAGAGACAATTAAGCGTTCACTGGTTAGTGGTAAGGTGCCACATGAACAGATGATAGCATGTGTGAATCATTACTCAAGAACAGAAACCGCGAAAAAAAGAACCTGAAAAATATAGAAAAGCTAGTTTACAATTTTTACAATGAACATTAAATTTTCAACTACTCAAGCAATTGACTTATTGAGTACTTCATTCATATTATTCACATCCAAGAAAATGCTTTCCCCTTTATTCTTTAACCACACTATAGTTATACTCTTGCTCTTGATGTATGTATAGAATATCACGAGATTTTCGCAGCCTATTTTGGCATTCATAATTCCCTTCGTAAATTCTTTGTGGCTTCCTTATAATCTTCGTGCTCGTTTGATCCTAGCTTCCGAAGTGTGACATACCTTTTTTTTTTCTTGACTGAAATCATCACCTCTCTGCACATCTAAGGATCATTTATATTTCCATCTCTGTCCCCCCACCCGCCCTTCTAACAGCAACATGCCTATCTGTATTTTGTAGAATGATCTTTAACCACTCTCCACATTTCTGATGTAGACTTGCCAGAAAAAAAAATCCAATTAACTCTTTTTAGTTCCTGCCTAATGCCATCATAATTTTCTCTACTCCAATTTAAGACTCTCCTACAGGGATCATATCTCTTGCTATCCTAAAATAGATGGACTTGTGGCCACTGCTGCTCAACTGCTCACATACAGACAGGCGAATTACCCAACCCCAGGTAGTAGTCGTACAATCTCATCAGTTTGATTGGACCCTTCTCATTCTTGAGGTCCACTCAAATGGCTCATTAAGTGAACCCACTAATATGTCGTCTCTGACTTTAGCTCTGAAAGTGTCCATGACTAGTAGTGTGTGTGTGTGTGTGTGTGTGTGTGTGTGTGTGTGTGTGTGTGTGTGTGTCTGTGTGTCTGTGTATATGCGTGTGTTTGTACCTGTGTGCGTGTGCGTGTGTTCAGGAGGGAGCTGAAGGACTCAAGACAGTAGAAAATGGGATACGGCGGGGACAGAAAATGGGGGTCGATCAGTGCCAGTTAACGTCCATTTACAGATGAATAATTAGCCATAAAAACGTGAAATGTGTAAGTGTGGCTGCTCTGCGACAAAACGTAATCTTTGTAATTAAAGCTTCGGCATTATTTCCATCAAATGAGTCCCTGCTGAGGGAATGCACAAGGATTTCAATGTATTTGTCTTCAGTCGATTCATACTAACATTAGAGGCAGTGGTATTGAATTAAAGTGTTTGTTCAAGTAACTGTAAGTAAGAAAGTCTCTGGAGGCTGATATCCTGTATAAATCAGGGCTGCTTGGAATGCATCAGCTCAGTGTGTCAGCTGGAGCTATGAATTCAGGAGTAATTGAAGTGACAGATTCTCACTGAAATGGTGTACCCAGTCATTGCGCAGATTATAGAAGTTTACTCTCCTTTTATTTCAGCCTTCGGAATTCCGGGTAAGCCACAGTGTCAGCAGCCGATGGCGGGAACTGGAGTTTAACTCCAATGTTGTGATTGTTTCTGTCGCTGGTTCTACTGTCACATGTCCAGTCCTAGTATCCTGCATTTCAGAAACGGAATGGAAACACCAGGACTGTGGATTCTTGGTTCTGGATCTAAAAACAATCCGCTGCAGAAATTTAGCTGCCTGCGGTATTGGGCTTGCGACTGGATGTTGAATTCCCCGTCCCTGCTTCCCTGTGATTGTCTCAGTGGGAGGTTTGGTGTCTGTCTGTGAGGTTGTGTCAGACTGCGCTCTATCTGTTGGAATCAGTCAATGCTCTCTTGCAAAGTCACTGAGGTGGCAAATGCTGGAATTGGAAACAGACACGGGGAATACTGGAGACACTAAGCTCCAAGCAGGTTGTATGGAAAAAAGAAAGCAGTTAAGACTCCTGTTACTGGCCTCTCTGAGAAGATTTCTGCCAGGAGACAGTTTAACTGTTTTCCCACATAATCTATTTTGTCGGCATGAGTGTTTCCAGCAGTTACTATTTTTATCCCGTCCTTCGACTGTTCTGTCGCTGACAGGGATCGCCATGGAAGGTAATTATTGTCCAATGGAAGAATCGGGATGTATTCATTTCATCAAAACGAGATGGGAAGGGCGCCGGACGGAAATGAACTCGCCGGTAGAATATGTTCCGTCCAGTGTTGACTCTCAGGTCGTAAATGCCACGTTTAACCTTTCGACTCCCACTTCACATATCTTTCATCGGTAAGGTGTCCGTATTCAGTTAATATTAACTTGGTTTTACTGTTTAAATTCCTTTTCTGCTTCCACCAGTTCTGCACACTCTGTTGACCATTACAACGACAAATTAAACAATAAAATTTAAATATTACAGGATCCCCTCAAACTGCGGCAATAACTTTGCTCAGCATTTACTCGACTTGCTCTTTCCTGACTCTCTTCCAGCGAACTTGGTGGCGATTGTGATCCTATCCTGGGGAAAGTGCGGTCTCTCCAAATGTGTCACTCGCTACCTGGTGGGAATGGCAGCGGCCGATCTCCTGGTCGTTATCTCGGATCCGCTGCTGAGGTGGACTGCTGAGATTTATTTTCCCCGATCATTCTTGTTCATCACTCCCGTGTGCAGACTCCGTCAATGATTGATATTTGCGAGCACTGCGACCTCCGTCTGGCTGACTGTCGCTTTCACCGCCGATCGATTTGTAGCGATTTGCTGTCAGAAGATGAAAACAAAATATTGTACCGAGAGAACAGCAGCTGTGATTATGGGGACAGTGAGTGTGCTGGCCTGTTTGGAGACTGTCCCCTGGTACTTTGCATATGAGCGTAGAGAAATAATTGATGGTGTTCCTTGGTTTTGTGTTCTCTCATCCAGCTACAAAATCTCTCTATCATGGGCGGCATTTCAGATGTTTCACCGTATTTTAACCCCCTGTGTCGCTTTCTTTCTGATTTTGCTGTTCAATATTCAGACTGTCAGGAGGATTCTGGCAGCCAGTCGAGCCCGCAGGGGGCTCCGGGGACAAAAGAGCGGAGAGAATGACAAGGACCGGGAGATGGAGAACCGACATAAATCCATCGTTTTGCTTTTCAGCATAACCGCTAGTTTCATATTGTTGTGGGTAACACAGGTGGTATTTTATATCTACCAACGGATTTCAAAGAGTTTTGTTTATTCTGTCACGGATCCCCGTTACATCACAGTAAAGACAGCAGGAATGCTGCAAGTTCTGAGTTCCTGCACCAACACGTGTATTTACGCCCTGACTCAGAGCAAATTCCGAGAGGAACTCAAGAATGCGTTGAAATATCCATTGAATCGGATTTTGAAACTTATGAAACTTCAGAAATAAATACTGCAAAGAATTGCGGTTCAGCTGATATCTCATGCTCCCTATTTTGTACCCTCAGTGGTGGGTAAATGGAAACAATATGATGAACAGAGTTACAAAAGTAATAACAGAACATATACCGATACTAGAAATACAAAACAACACACACAGAGCCCTGTTGAAGACTGGCGGCCCGAAACTTCCAATGTTTGCTCTCATCCGCTTTTGCTGCCTGGTCTGCTGAGTTGCTCCATCATCATGTCTGTGTTTCCTTAGCGTGACAAACAGCTTTCTCACAGCTTTTTACAGCTGATACCGCAGCATCACACCCATCATCTCCCGTAGAAATCCCATTTACACCTCACCTGCCGCCTGATTAAATTGAAGATTAAGGCGAATTTGCTGCCCCAGCTTCCCGGTTCTGACAAAACTGCCTGATGTTGGAGAACATTTTCGTCTGCATCAAACACTTCTGCTTCCTTTTGCTCGTGTTTCTTTACATATAGTTTGACCTTCTCTCTGACACCTTGAACTATGTTCTAGGAACATAATTTAAACTGTTTTAGAAATGAAGACACAATACCATTGTCTTTATTTGAGAGAGAGAGAGAGAGAGAGAGAGAGAGAGAGAGAGAGAGAGAGAGAGAGAGAGACAGAGAGAGACAGAGAGAGAGAGAGACAGAGAGAGACAGAGAGAGGGAGAGAGAGAGGGGGGGGTGGAGAGAGAGAGAGAGAGAGATTCAGCATGGACTCGAGCCTGCACAAAGAACAAGCGGGCAATGGATGAAATGGACAATCTGACAGATTTCAAACTGACAAAGAGCCACATGGAAACCAGCGGAACAACGGTTCAGTTAATTTTAATGTCACACAAGCGGGAATTTGGGGTTTCTCCCCAAACAAACACGAAAGGCATTATTAATTGATGGAGCTAGACGTGAAAGCACAGAGAGACATCTGGGGAAATTTCTGAAACGCAGGTTCACTGCTGTTGTTACTGCGCGATCAAGAATCTTCCAGAGGGATGGCCTCAAAATCCCCGGCTTTGCCTGCTGTTGGCGACAGAGATTGAGGTCGAATCTTTCGGATAGAGATGGTGCTCCGTACTCGGTGCCGGAGAGCTAATCGGAGGCTCGAAGCTTTCGGACGACTCAGAGTTGGACCGTGGTCGGGCATGGCAGGGAGAGTTTTTCTTCCTTCTCCCGTCTGCGTGAGATGTTGTACATTTGAGAGACTGTCAACTTTTTACTGAGCCATGGACTGTTCTTCATCAGGTTATAATTATGTGGTTTTGTTAATTTTTTTTAGTCTTGGTCTGTCCTGTGTTTTGTGATATCACACCGGAGCAAATATTGTATCATTTCTTAATGCATGAATTACTAAATGACAATAAAAGAGAACTGGGTGTCTTCATAATCAAATCATATTATGTAGAAATATGAGGAGGTAAGTAGCAATTTTGTATTGAGAATCTATTCACTCGAGATGAACCTGGTTTGAGGAATGTTCTCCAAGCCCTTCAATCAGGGACTGTTCTTCACCAGATGGTCACTGGAGCTCATTCAAGTTCATCCAGACCGGGCTGTTCAAGTTCAAAACATGAACACTATATATAAGTTTGATCAGGAAAGGTAATAGATAACAGCCCGTTAACCCTGTCAACAGTGAAACAGTGAGTCTTGCATGAATTGAGGTTGGACTATTGGAGAGGATTCTTCGAGATGGGATGGATGAGTAGTCGCAGATGCATATAGTAAATGGAGTAGGAGGTGTCAATGGGAACGACAAATTAAATTCATTAGGGGAGAACTCTGGATGCTATGCATACAGAATTGAGTAGGCGTTCGACTGGAATTCAATAACAGTAAGTCAAGAGCTATGAGCTCGAGGCAACTTGGCTGACTGTAAATGAAATTGTGTGAGACTTTGACAAGAGTTCCCATAATACTCTCACTCAGAAAATCAGGAGGAACTGGATCGATGGAAACCTAGCTTTCTGAATATGGAATTATCTTGCCCAGTGTGTGGGTAACTGTCAGTTGATGGTACATTTCCAAGATATCTGTTCTGGTACCCTGCCCTTTTTTTCTGTTTCTTTGTAAATGATTTGCAATGGGAAGTGGAAAGGTGGGCTGGTGTGTTCTTGGTTTGGCAGCCACGGAGTGTAGTGGCTAGAGTGGCGCTATTCCGCCTCGGGGCAATGGAAATCGGAGTTTTATTCTGGCTTCCTCAGTAAGGTGTTTGTTCACTCTCCCCTTGATATGTGCGAGGTTTTCTCCGAAGCGCAAAATCACCAGAGTTATAGGTCATCATACATTGTCCTGCTATTAGACTCGGGTTAAATTGAGTGTTCTGGGTTCTGCGGCTCATTGTTCCTCGCTTCATCTCTAAAGAAATAAATGACACGGGGGCTGGTGTTGCTGAGGATGGCCCAGAATGTGTTCATAGGTTGCAATGGAACATCGGCACGGTGCAGGACTGCGCTGAGAATTAGCAGATGGAGTTTCACCGGGAAATGTGTGAGCTGATACAGAATGAGAAATCAATCTAGATTACAGAGTACCAATGGCAGAATTTATCGCCGTGTGTTGGAACAGTGGGGTAATGCTATGTAGGTCCATATACACACATCCCCACCCATAATTTCCAAGCAAGTCATTTGGGTGCTTACGAAGGCCAATGGCTTACGAAATAGTCACGCTGGGTGGGAATCTCAGGATTACTTCCGGTTTCACATACTTGCTATTTTAGAAATTGTAAGTTAGTACAGTTAATCGTGAGGCTAATGATCTGGTGCAGGAGGGAGGGCATCAACGTATACGGATCATCGGGCTCTCTTCCAGGACATCTGGGACTGGCATAAAGAGGATGGGCGACACGCGTACTGGAGCGGAACTAATATTCTCAGAGGGACGTTTGCACGAGTTACACTGGCAGAGTTTTAACATGGGGCAGAGGAAGTACGGAGTTGGAATCAGAGCTACAGGGTCAACAAGTAGGATGAGGAACGGTCACAGGATATCCACATGGGGCCACATTAATGAGCACTGTGGCATCGAGAGGCTAAAGTGAAGTTATTTCCGTATAGGCTTACGTAAGGTCTGGATTAGTTTGTGACACAGTGATTCAGCCATAACAGAGATCTGTTTGAGAGAAGGGCGGGATTGGCAGCTAAACATTACAGATTTCAGATGATACAGACATTCCAGCTGAATGTAAAAGAAGTTGTGCAGTTACACAGCTGATCAGGCAGAAACTCAGGGGCAATGTCATCTCACAGACTCATCTTGTAAGACTATGTAGGAAGAGCTCGACAATAAGAAAGATGCAATCACTCTGATGGTATCATACTGGTAGGCCTCACAATAGCCACTAAGAGAAAAGAACATATGTGTTGGCAGGTTATGGGCTGAGTTAAAACAATAGAGTAGCTGTAATGGCTGATAAATCTTTGTAGAATAACAGGGACAGAGTAACAGTATCAGACTCGGATGGGGCATTATTTGTTAGATATGTTGAGAGAAGTTTTCTGAAACTGCATGTAGACAGTCCACAGGGAGGGGGCGTATTTAACTTTTAATTGGGAAAGGAGCTTAGCGAGATGATTGGAGTTTCAGTGAAAAAGTTTTAAGGGTTATAATTATGGACGTTTTCAAACGGTCTTTGATGGGGATAAGACCGGACCTCTAGGTAGTGTCAATTTCGCGAATACTAATTCAGCAGCATTCGGCAGGAATCGTAGAAAATACTGTGAGAAGAAATGTTGCGTGATACGTCCATATCTGTCACGTGAGGGTCACTCACGGTGCAGCTGGTCGGAAGACAGGAGTTCCCTGATCTGGTGAGGAACGTGGTGTAGGATGGGGACAATCAGGAACTAAGGATGATAAGAGATATGGTCTATAGTTAAGAAACAAAGTAAAATGAGTTGTATGTAAGATTTAGGAAGCCGCAATTGGACTGAGTGTCGGAGAAATATAAAAGAACATAATTTGAATCAGGAGAGTGCCTACGTCCAGGAAATGTCCTCAGCTCCAAAATGGAGGAACACAGACCTTAACAACCTCAGCACTGCTCCGCGATCCCACAGATTTCCAGTATCAGCCCAATTTCCATACACATAAAAACATGAAAAACCTTACATTACACTGAGAAAATACATCTGAACAACAGCCACCTGCAACATTGGAAGAACACAGACCTGCACAAACCAGCTCTGGACTGCGTTGTCACTGCCTTTTATATTTCCAGCACCGCGCAGGGAAGGAGGTGGACAAATAGAAACCACACACGGTCCTGCAGGGTCACAAGTTGCTACAAATCAGTATGGTGAGGGATGGGAGAGGGTATCCACTAGTGAACAGCTATGATTAGTTACATTCATACCTGACCTGTGGGGTTATTCAAAAACAAGTGTTTCAAATGAAAACTGTTCTGTCTGGGGGGAAAAGACAAGGATACAAGTTCTGAGAACAGAGAGTGATCAGAGATGTTGTAAATGCTTTCGAAAAGGAAAAGGAACCATAAAGAACTTTTGTTGTTGTTGAGTGTCGTCCAGTCGTCCCTGACACACGGCAATCCAAGGAACTCTCATTGGATAGGATTAAATATTCTCTTTTCAGCCTGATAGAGCTAAAAAGCACCGCTGCTTCTAAGGTCAGTACAGTAAACAAAAATGCCTTAGTACACTTAATCGAACTATCGCTGTTTAAACCGGGCGGAAACAATGCCGATGGTGGACGGACTCCCCGCAGGGTTCCACGCAGGAAACGTGTCTGCAGGTCAGGGATACAAGTGCTTTGAAGGAAACGGGCTTTTAAAGTCCCATCTCTGACTGCCTCACTTGCAAACGTGCAGTCTCTGGTAAATAAAATTTATGATCTCAGAGATAAGGGGCTGAATCAGGTGGATATTAGGACCGCGTGTGCTCTTTGTTACACTGAATCCTGGGTAACCTCTTCCGGATACAGCGATTCATATCGACGGGTTTGCTATACCCCGTCAGGAGAGATCTACAGAGTCTCTCAAAAGCAGAGGTTGTGGAGTATGCTTCATGATCAGCTTCTCTTGGTGCACAAGTATATCAGGTCTGTCCCATTTCTGCTGACCAGACCTGGAATAGCTAGCAGTCAAGAGCCGCCCATTTGACCTACCAAGGGAGATTTCTGGGGTCATTTTGGTGGCGGTATTCATTCTAGCTCACGCCTATGTCAATCAGGCTTTAGATGATCGGAGCGGTGGTATCAACGAGCACGAAACAGCACACCCGAACGCTTTCACCATCGGTTTGGGGGATTTGAACCAGGTCAGTCTGAAAAAAAATCACTAAGTAATTTCCATAACAGATCACTTGCAGTACGGGAGGAAACAACACAATGGATCACTGTTTCACCACAATGAAGAATGTCTACCGACCTATTCCACGCCCTCACTTCCGGACGTCCGATCACCTGGCTGTACTTCTACTCCCCGAGTATCGGCAGAGACTGAAGACTGCAACATCAGTAGTGAGGACCAAGAAGGTTTGGACTAGGGAAGGATAGGAGCGCTTACAAGACTGTTTTGTATGGGTTGTCTGGACTGTATTTAAGGATTCATCTTCGAACCTGGATGCATATGCCGCAGTTGTTACCGATGTCATTAAAACCAGTGTGGGTGCGTGGTGCCTAGAAAAACTTACTCTGCGTTCCCAAACCACAGGCCGTTCATGAACGAAGAGATCGTCTGCTGAAGGCTAGATCTGTTGGATTCAAGTCTGGCGACCCGGTTCTGTACCAGAAAACCATGTATGATTTGCGGAGGGCTATTTCGAGGGCGAAGAGATGATTTCGAACGGGTTTGGTGGCGACGTCGGATATACGACAGCCCTGACAGTGTTTGCAGGATATTACTTCCTACAAAGCGAAACCCAAAAGCATGAATGGTAACGATGCTTCAATACCAGAACAACTCAACGCCTTCTATGCCCGCTTTGAAAGGGAGAATATAACTACTGCTTGGAAGATCCCTGCTGCACCTGATTACTCTGTGATCTCTGTTCAGATATAGATTATCGGCGCTCTTTAAAGAGCGTGAAACCCGCAAGGCGGAAGGTCCCGTTGGAATACGTGCTAAGGCTCTGAAAACTTGTGCCGACCAACTGACAGGAGTACTCAGGGACATTTTCAAACTCTCACAGCTGCAGGCAGAAGTTCCCACCTGCTTCAAAAAGGCAACAATTATACCAGTGCCTAAGAAAAATAATGTGAGCTGCCTTGATGAATATCGCCCGGTAGCACTCATATCTACAGTGTTGAAATGCTTTGAGAGGTTGGTCGTGACTGGACTGAACTCCTGTCTCAGCAAGGACCGGCGGATCCATTGCAATTTTCCTATCGCCACAATAGGTCAACGGCAGATACAATCTCAATGGCTTTTCTCTCGCACTTAGACCACATGGACAATACGAACATCTATGTCAATCTGCTATTCATCGACGATAGCTCAGAATTTAACACTATCATTCCCACAGTCCTGTTGATAAGTTATAGAACCTGTGCCCCTCTACCTACCTCTGCAATCGTATCCTCGACTTCTAAGCGGAAGACCGCAATCTGCGGATTGGTGATGATATCTCCTCCTCGCTGACGATCAATACTGCACCTCAGGGGTGTGTGCGTAACCCACTGCTCTACTATGTAACACGTAGGAATGCAAACCCCTCTCTCCTTAGAAACAATTCTGCAAATAAGCGAAGTTTCTATCATCAGCTTACATTATCTTCAATTCTCCATCGGACATTTGATACTATGTTACATCTATTATTGATTATTCCATCTCATTTTTAGCATGCAGTTTGATGCCTAATCAATATTAAAATAATGATGAACGTCTTCTGGCAAATTACAGTCCATTAGATGCGCCTAATGAAATGGAAGACGCAGAGTGAAGGTCAATGCTCCTTCTATATGTTTGTTTTTGACAGCCGCGCCGACCAACTATTGCTCGGAGTCGGATATTGTTTTCACTGTCTTAAAGCCCCGGGGCTCCTTATTTATTTATTTATTGTCATCTGCATACTCTGAATGCTCAGAATGAAAATAGAATAATCACATACTTTGATTTCATTTATTAATTGACGAGTATATTTAAATATAATACAACAAATAAAATCTTCCACATTTCGAAAAAAAAATTCTAGCTGCTTTGAATTCCAGCTGGACAGGAACAGAGGTTACCTGCGCAGGAGTATTTCAGTTGCTGAGCGATGGCGCACCCGTGCGGTTTACAGGGAACAGTGTAAATTAAAAAGCAAGTTATTGTACTCGGTGTGTAAAGAAAGTATATTTTGCTTCTAGTTGCGATTCTGTTGAAGAAGTAACCAGGGAATTAATCATGTTACTGCGTAATTTCCTACATTTTAACTTGGCTAATATGGCAACGCTGCTCAGGCGGACAAGTGAGATGGATAACGGCCTGTACAGGATCGTTGGATACAGTTTGTTGATGCCTTTCAAATCGTTCATTGGTGTCAGGTGATTGCAGCGATCCCACGGGATGTATGCTCAATATCAAAGGAGCCTACAAAGTCAGTGTCATTGGTGTGTTGTATTAGGGATTACTTTGTCAGAGTGGTCAACAGTGACATGTCATCTCTGCTGAGAGACGGTTCGAGAATAGAAGTAAGATAACATCAGAGTTGTCACTGCTTTTATAAAACTCAGACTGTTCTGTTTATTGAACTGAAGAATGTCTTTTAGACGATAAAGCGGCGCTTGTGATGGCTCACACCTTCCAGCTTTTACATCTACGTTGTTTGTTTCCTGTACTTTCACAACACGAAATCACACAAGTGCGGTCAGTGTGTTTAGTGGAGGAGATCTGCAGGTGCAGCACGCTTTGCTGCATCCCTTCCGATCTGTGTATCTCTCTTTATTCGGTGCCTCAAAAATATGTCTGTTTCTCTACAAATATCTGTGTTTGTACAGGCTGCTCCATGAGGCGGGAGAAGAGAATGCTGAGCCTCTGGCTTGGATCTTTATTTCCTCGTTGTCCACGGGAATGGTACCGGAGGATTGGAGGGAGGCGAATGTTGTTCTCTTGATCAAAAAAGGTAGTAGGGATAGTCCGGGTAATTATAGACCAGTGAGCCTTACGTCTGTGGTGGGAAAGCTGTTGGAAAAGATTCTTAGAGATAGGATCTATAGGCATTTAGAGAATCATGGTCTGATCAGGGACAGTCAGCATGGCTTTGTGAAGGGCAGGTCGTGTCTAACACGCCTGATAGAGTTCTATGAGGAGGTGACCAGGCATATAGATGAGGGTAGTGCAGTGGATGTGATCTATATGGATTTTAGTAAGGCATTTGACAACGTTCCACATGGTAGGCTTATTCAGAAAGTTAGAAGGCATGGGATCCAGGGAAGTTTGGCCAGGTGGATTCAGAATTGGCTTGCCTGCAGAAGGCAGAGGGTGGTGGTGGAGGCAGTACATTCAGATTGGAGGATTGCGACTAGTGGTGTCCCACAAGGATCTGTTCTGGGACCTCTACTTCTCGTTATTTTTAATAACGACCTGGATGTGGGGGTAGAAGGGTGGGTTGGCAAGTTTGCAGACGACACAAAGGTTGGTGGTGTTGTAGATAGTGTAGAGGATTGTCAAAGATTGCAGGGAGACATTGATAGGATGCAGAAGTGGGCTGAGAAGTGGCAGATGGAGTTCAACCCGGAGAAGTGTGAGGTGGTACACTTTGGAAGGACAAACCCCAAGGCAGAGTATACAGTAAATGGCAGGATACTTGGTAGTGTGGAGGAGCAGAGGAATCTCGGGGCACATGTCCACAGATCCCAGAAAGTTGCCTCACAGGTGGATAGGGTAGTTAAGAAAGCTTATGTGGTGTTAGCTTTCATAAGTCGAGGGATAGAGTTTATGAGTCGCGATGTAATGATGCAGCTCTATAAAACTCTGGTTAGGCCACACTTGGAGTACTCTGTCCAGTTCTGGTCACCTCACCATAGGAAGGATGTGGAAGCATTGGAAAGGGTACAGAGAAGATTTACCAGGATGCTGCCTGGTTTAGAGAGTATGCATTATGATCAGAGATTAAGGGAGCTAGAGCTTTACTCTTTGGAGAGAAGGAGGATGAGAGGAGACATGATAGAGGTGTACAAGATAATAAGAGGAATAGATAGAGTGGATAGCCAGCGCCTCTTTCCCAGGGCACCACTGCTCAATACAAGAGGACATGGCTTTAAGGTAAGGGGTGGGAAGTTCAAGGGGGATATTAGAGGAAGATTTTTTACTCAGAGAGTGGTTGGTGCGTGGAATTCACTGCCTGAGTCAGTGGTGGAGGCAGATACACTAGTGAAGTTTAAGAGACTACTAGCCAGGTATATGGAGGAATCTAAGTTGGGGGCTTATATGGGAGGCAGGTTTTGAGGGTCGGCACAACATTGTTGGTCAAAGGGCCTGTACTGTGCTGTACTATTCTATGTTCTATGTTCTACGTTCTATGTCCAAATATTTAAAATGATGTGTCTTATGTTCATATTACACAAACAAGTGAAAGTGTACGCTCGAAGCATTCGAATGCTGAACTCCAACAGCTTAACAGCATCTCTTCTGCACTGTAATTAATTTCACGTGCATTGTGCCTTAATTTTCCCTTGCTGTCCTCGATATCACACAAACAGCCGCAATTTTTTGCAGCATTCAGCAAACTGACGGCATATATCACAATCACGAATTCCGCAGCGCGGTAGCTACGGCAATTCAGCTTGTTGATGTGCAGGTGTCAGCTAATCTTTATTTCATTGTGATAGTATTTAACTCCATTCATTCCGTCGTGGAAATTCTCGAGTCTTGAACACGGTTATACTCCCTGCCGGCTTGCATTCGGCCTCGCCTCAGAGATTGGACTGTCTGTACAAATGACCTTGAAGACCAGCGGTATTCGTTTTAAAATTAGTTGTTGTTGTTTTTTCAGTTTCAGTGAAAGCTTCGTTTTCGATTTGAGAGTTTTAGTTAACGGCCCTGTTTGACCGAGTGTTCATTATTTCCTTTTCACTTTAACACTGTGTGCATTAAAGTCGCTGAAATATCGTCCCACGTCAGTGTCTCTTACTCGGCGCTTGGGCCATGTCCGAACCCGGTGACACAAAGATGGGCCTAGCGGAGAGAGAGCAGCTGACCTTGGCCATGAGATTCATTGGTCAGAGTGATTCGTCGAGGTAAGAAAATTCCGTTGGACTTTCTATGTATGAACTCTTGTTTCTGTCTCCAGCGTGCCAGGTAAAGGACCCAACGACGTGTGAAATTGACGTATTGACATTGGTGGCTTGAGGAGAGGGTGCCTTCTAATGTGAGCGCATGTTCTAACTCTATATTCCAAGGGCCCCGAGTCTACAAACCGAGCCTCTCTAGTCTCTGTTGACTTTCCCCGTTATCAATTCCAAACTTTTCAAGTGTCAAGTACTCAAATTCCCAGAAATGGGAGGCCGTGACTCAGAGCTGCATAAGAAATGAGAGCTACAAGCAAGCTTATCAATTAATTCAACACATCATCACTCGGCAATGGTGTAAAATCTGTAAAATCCCTACTCCAAAAGCTAATCTCCGACTGCAGTGTGGACGTGCACATACGTATCAAGAGTGCTTTTAGCCTTTTGTTTAAAATCATGGTACAGACTGGGAAAATTTAACTTTCATGTAACAAATTGAACAGATCTACACAGAAGCAGCTAGCTTAGTGATGAAAGAAACTTTGTCTAAGCTGTCTTCATCTGTAAAATTGAGAGTACACTCAAAGCTGCTGTGCCGGTCGACTTTTCGGTTAAGAAAGCACACGGTGCATTGGCCTTCATCAATAGTGGTTTTTAGTTTAGGAGCCGAGAGGAAATGTTGCAGCTATACAGGACGCTGGTCGGGCTCCACTTGGATTACTGTGCTCGGTTCTGGTCGCCTCACTACAGGAAGTATGTGGAAAATATAGAAAGGATGCAGAAGAGATTTACCAGGATGTTGCCTGGATTGGAGAGCATGCCTTATGAGAATAGTTTCAGTGAACTCGGCCTTTTCTCCTTGGAGCGACGGAGGATGAGAGGTGATCTGATAGAGGTGTATAAGATGATGAGAGGCATTGAACGTGTGGATAGTCAGAGGCTTTTTTTTTTCCCCCAGAGCTGAAATGGCCAGCACGAGCGGGCACAAATTTAAGGAGCTTGGAAGCAGGTACAGAGGAGATGTCAGGGGTATTTTTTTTTTGTTTTTTTTTTACGCGGGGAGTGGTGAGTGTCTGGAATGCGCTGCCGGCGACTGTGCTGGAGGCGGATACGATAGCGTCTTTTAAGAGGCTCCTGTATAGGTACATCGAACTTATAAAAATGGAGGTCTATGGATAACCTTACGTAACTTCTAGGGTAAGGACGTGTTCGCCGCAGCTTTGTGGGCCGAAGCGCCAGTATTGTGCTGTAGCGTTTCTATGTTTCTGTATCCTAAATACCTCTGGGGAAAAAAATGGGAAATATAAAGTACTGAGCAAAATTTGAAAAGGTTCCTAGGTTTCAATTGTCATGGTTTCAAGACTCCCAAGGACTTTTCCCTGTTCCCAAAGTTTTTCTTTCGATGTCTTCCAAGGCTTATTCAAAGTGTTTAGGGTATTTCAATGTCCTTCCCATCTCGAGGAATCCCAGGCCTCCCTGACTGTCCCGCCCGAGTTTTCTTGATCTCACTCGAGGTTGCCTGGTCTCTCAGTCTGCTCGGGTTCCCAGGATTCCCCAGTCTCTCAGTCTATTGGGGTTCCCAGGTCTCTCATGCTCTCTGGACCCCAATTCTCCCTGCCTGTCTAGGTCCAGATGCCTCTCTCTCAAGATTCCCAGATTTCTCTTCATACCTGGATCTGGATCTTTCACGTCTTCCTGGACCATCAGGTGCCAGCTATAGGAAGAAGGGTCCTGTAGCAACTTTTCCTGTAGCAGCATATCCCTATATGGAATTCTTCGGCTCAGATATTGACAGTGCACCGTATTGCACTTATCTACCAGATGGACACGGGTCTTTGGCGTATCAGAGGCTGAGCGTAGAGAGGGGTGCCCCTGTCACAACCACGGATTCGGCAGCGCAATAAATGCGGCAATTGAGCTTGTTAATAAGTACGTGCCAGGTGATTATTATTTCATTGTGATAGTATTTAACTCTATTCATTCAGTCGTAGTAATTGTCAAGACTTGAATACAGCGATGCTTCGCTGCCTGCTTGCATTCTGCCTTGTGTGGGAAATTTGACTGCCGAGTCAACTGACTCTGAAGACTATCGGTATTCGTTTTATAGTTAGTTGCTCTTTTCAGCCGCAGTGCAGGTTTGGTTTTCCATTTGAGAGTTCTAGTTAACGGCCTCGTTTATTGTTCTTTCTTCCCTCTAAAACTGGTCGCATTAAAGTCTGTGAACAATCGCTCGGCGACCGTGCCTCTCACTCCGCACTTGGGCCATATCCGAACCGGGTGACACGAAACGCTTCGCCAGGACTGTATTCGGCTCGATTGTACTGATTTCCTAGATGATTCTTGGCCTGCTGATTTCCAGGCAGATTTCGTGTGTTGCTGGGATTTCCAGTATCTGCAGATTTTCTCTTGTCTGTTAATCATGTTTCAGTTTTAGTTTTTGCAATCTATCAGAAGGTCTTTCTCACCTATTATTCACGAGTTCTTTGTACAGGGTCGGCTAGTGTTAGCACTGTCAAGTTTTACGTTGATACTGATCAGGGTAAGATCGTATTAGTTCTCATTTCCCTTCATTGTGTCTTTTGTTGTGGGGCTCAAAACATCAATATTTGCCTGTCTGCCTGTTTGCGTACCTTTTATGTCTGTCTGTCTGTATGTCTGTCTCTCTCCCTTTCATTCTCCTTCCATATCTCACACCACCTCTCTCCAATTCTCACCCTCTCTCTCTCGAACTCCCTCCCTGTTCTCTCTTGCCAGAAATCCCTATCACTTATCCTCTCTTACTCTCTCTCTCTCTCTCTCTCTCTCTGTGTCTCTCTCTCTCTCTCTCTCTCTCTCTCTCTCTCTCTCTCTCTCTCTCTCTCTCTCTCTCTCTCTCTCTCTCTCTGTCTCTCCCGTTCTCTCTACCTCTCTGTCTCGGTCATACTATCTCTCTCCCTCGCGATGTTCACTTCTCATTGTGTCTCTCTGTCGAGCGCTATCCCACTCGATGTTTGATTCGCTCTTCCTCTCCCTCTGTCTCTCGTTCTCCCTCGCGATGTCGCAATCTCCGTGTTATGATATTTCCATCCTGCGGTTTTGTCACGCGATGTCTCCCTCGTGCTGGCTCTCTTTCTCTCTTTCTCTCCTCTCTCCTCCCTCCCCCTCCCCCTCTCTCTCTCTCTCTCTCTCTCTCTCTCTCTCTCTCTCTCTCTCTCTCTCTCTCTCTCTCTCTCTCTCTCTGTCGTAGATACGTTAAGGTAGTGGTACTTAGTCGTCACTTGCAAAAGATTTGAAATTCTGTTACCTGTGGATACTGCAAGGTGACAGAGAGAAGGTGAATCTACTGGGGGAGGACGAGGAGAAAAAAAAACGTATTGGAATGAATGGCCAGACTATGCGGGTGCAGGTGTTTGTTACAGATGCAAATATAATCCAAGATCAGCCTTTTCATTGGAACGGTGCATCAGCAGTAACAGGTTCGCCTCAAGCTTCAATTTAATCGGGAAGGATGGTGGAGGGCAGAGGGGATCTCTCTGGGATGTTAGGGCCAGGGCCACTGTTTGGATCAGCTGTAAACAGTAGTTTGTAACTCAAAGAGAACACACAGAAAAAGGAGAAATTCACCAGACCACACAGCAGTTACTGAAAAAAGAAAATAGTCAACGTTTCAGGCTGATACCCTTCATCAGAGCTTTGACTTTTTGTGCTGTTTTGAGTATCGAGCATCTGCATTTTTTTCGTGTTTGTTTTGTAACTCTGTCCATCACATGATTTCCATTTACCCACAGTGGGGGTGGGAGGATTACAAAGTGAGGCACATGAAAACAATCGGAACATCATACTGTACAACGTTTATTTCCAACGTTTAATGAATCTCAAAATCTCACTTAGTGGGTATTTCAGCGCATTTCTTAGCTCCTTTCGGAATTTACTCTGAGTCAGGGCGTAAATACACGTATTGGTGCAGGAACTGAGAACCTGCAGCATTACCGATGTGTATAATGTGATGTAACGGGGATCAGTGACAGAATAATCAGAACTCATTGAAATCCGTTGATAGATATAAAATCCCACCTGTGTTACCCACAACAACATGAAACTACCGGTTAATGCGAAGAGCAAAAAGATGGATTTGCGTCGGTTCTCCATCTCCTGATCTTTGTCATTCTCCCAACTCTTTTGTCCCCGGAACCTCCTGCAGGATCGACTGGTCACTAGAATGCGGCTGACAGTCTGAATATTGAACAGTAAAATCAGAAAGAATGGGACACAAGGGGTTAAAATGCGGTGAAACATCTCAAATATCGCCCATGAGGGTGAATTTTTGAAGCTCTGTGTAAACACACAATACCAGTGAACGCCATCAATTATTTCTGTATGTTCGTATACAAAGCCCCAGGGGACACTCTCCAGACAGGCCAGCACACTCACTGTCCCGATAACCACAGCCGCCGTTCTCTCGGCGCAATATTTTGTTTTCAGCTTCTCACAGCAAATAGCCACAAATCGATCGACCGTGAAAGCGACAGTCAGCCAGACAGAGGCCGCAGTGCTCGCAAAAACCAACCACATCCTGAGTCTGCACACAGGAGTGATACGTAGGAATGAACGGTAAAAGTAAATCAGAGATGTCCTCGTCAGCAGCGGATCCGAGATAACGACCAGGAGATCGGCCGCTGCCATTCCCAGCATGTAGCGAGTGACGCATTTGGAGAGGCCGCACTTTCCCCGGGACAGAATCATGATGGACACCAAGTTCGCTGGAAGGGAGACAAGAAACACCAAAAACTGGAGCAAAAGTTAATGCAGTTGTTTGGGGGAATCCTGTCATATTTCCACTTTAATGTTGCTTTTAGTCGTGGAAGAGTCGAGAGAGAGAGAGCGCAGAGCTACCGGAGACCAAGAAAAAGTTTACATAGTAAAATAAAATCAATATGATCTGAATACAGATTCCTTCCTGTGATCGAAGTGTGAAGTAGCAGTGGAAATTTAAGACTGGGTAACTACCTTCGCAGAATCAATACCGTATGGGACATTTCTACTGGCGCCTTTTGTGGATTAAATGAATAAATTCGGACTCTGAATACGGAATTCTTCCATTAGACAATTATCAACCTCATGGCTATGCCTGTCAGCTACAGAACTGCCGACGGACTGTACAAAAACAGGAAATGCTGAGATCACTCATCCAGGCAGAAAAAAAAATGTGGCAAAGCAGTTGAAGCGTCTTTTCTCAGATGTGTTCTCAGAGAGGACGCTGACACGAGTGTTAACTAGATTCTCTTTCCATATAAGCTGCCTGGAGCACAGTACTTCCAGAAATCCCCGCATTTGTTTCCTATTCCCCCAGTGCCAACTCACTAACAGATCACTGACTGATCCTAACAGTTACATCCCGGTTTGACACAGCCATACAGATAGACATGACGCCTCCCACAGAGACCATCACAGGGAAGCCGGGGAGAGGAATTCTACGTCCAGCAATGAGGTCCGTGCCACAGTCTTATGTTTGTAACATTATCAGATTTATACAGAAAAGAATATATTTCACTGTACTCATACTGTGAAATTGGTCCTCTCCCACATTAAAGTCACTATCCCTGCTAATCTGCCCCCACACCAGTTTGCCTATAAAGCAAACAGGTCCGCGGAAGATGCCATCTCATTATCCCCTCACACTGCCTTGGCACACCTGGGAGGAAAGGTCACATACGTGAGGATGTTGTTTGTTGATTATAGCTCTGCTTTTAATACTGTCATCCCCAGCAAGCTCATCTCCAAACTCCACCAGCCAGGCCTCAGCTCATCACTCTGCAACTGGGTCCTGAATTTCTTGTCTGAGCGTTCACAGGCAGTGAGACTGGGCCCTCACCTGTCCTCCACTACTATCCTGAACACTGGTACACCACAAGGTTGTGTATTGAGTCCCATACTCCACTCCCTCTTCACTTACGACTGTGTACCTGCATTTAACACCAATGCCATCGTCAAATTCGCAGACAACACAACAGTGATCGGGTTGATCTCCAAAAGGGACGAATCGGCGTACAGAGCGGAAGTACAGAACTCAGTGAGCTGGTGTTCAGGGAACAACCTGTCTCTTAATACAGCAAAGACTAAGGAGCTAATTATCAATTTTGGAAAGTCACGGGTTGACGAATATGCTCCAGTCTACATTAACGGAGACATAGTGGAGAGAGTGTCCAGTCTCAGGTTCTGGGAATACGTATCTCAGAAGACCTTACATGGTCTAACACCACTACAATAGTTAAGGAAGCACAGCAAAGCTTGTTGTTTTTCCTTAGGACGCTGAAGAAAGCTGGTCTACCCGAACAGATGCCGGTGATCTTTTATCGCTGCACCATAGAGAGCATCTCAACATACTGCATCTCTGTGTGGTATCTCAGTGTACAGCAGCTGATAGGAAGGAACTTCAGCGAGTTGTCTCTAGCGCACAGAAAATCATCGGGACACAGCTCCCAGCTCTGGATGACACCTACAGCTCTCGCTGGCTAAGGAAAGCTACAAGAATCTGCAAGGACAATAGACACCCATGCAATCATCTGTTTTAATTTCTTCCATCTGGCAGACGTTAGAAGACTTTCTATGCTCACACTTCCAGACTGAAAAATAGCTTTTTCCCCAGAGCTATAATTGCTCTGAACCAATCGATCAAGTATCATCCATAAATTTGTTATATTGCTACTTTAATATGGTTTTATGGCTGTCATGCATCTAAGTTGTGTTTTTGCGCTGCTGGACATTGCTTCTACTGGCTAGTTACTTGATTTTATGTATTGTTTATTTATCTTATTTGTTGTTTTAGAGCATTGAGTATGGGAGTTGCAAACTCATTTTCGCTGTATTTGTGCATGACAAATTGTACTATGCAATGACAATAAGGATACTTCATTTCATTTCATAACTATGAAACAACACGCCGATGGTGTTAATTGCTCAGCAACGACTTCATTGTGTTGTCCATCAACTGTTTCACATTCAGTCATATCACACACAATGTGGAATTCCTCACATTTGCTGAAGTGTTACTAACAGTCGATAGTTTGGTTTTAGTCCTAACTCAGCGAACTGGTCACATACAAATACAGACGATCAATTTGTGTATCACTGCGGGACAATATTCAGAAGTTCAGAATCACAGAGACCCAAGCAACATTATTGAACATAAACAGCTGGAAGAGCGCTGTCCGACCGTTTCAAATACACAATTGTTGGCGGAATCTCAACAATTCTGCAGCGATCTTTAGATCCAGGTCCCACATTCCACAGTCCGTATGGTTACATACCGTTCCTGAAAATTGGAATATTAGGCCTTGGCATGTGACAGTGGAAACCAGCGACAGAAACAAAACCAAGATTGGAATTAAACTTCATTTCCCACCAACGACAACTGACACTGCGGCTTACCGGAAATTCCAAAAGCTGAAATAAAAGGATAGTAGACGTCTTGTATTCGCCAGATAACTGGATACACCATTTCAGTGAGAATGTGTGAATCCTGAATTCACAGCTCCGTCTGACACTCTGAGCTTTATGCATTCGAAACGGCCCTAATATATACAGAGGATCGGCCTCTAGAGATACAATTATACCCCTGAATAATTTTCTTTACTACAGTTACTTGAACAAACAGTTTAATTTTATATGATTGACTCTGATGTAAATATTGGGCTGATTGAAGATAAGCACATCAAACTTCTTGGGCAATACCTCAGCCGAGACTCACCTGGTGGAAAAATGCCGGAGCTCTAAATTCAAAGACTGAGTATTGCCACGGAGCAGCCACATACACAAATTTCACGTATGTGATGTGTAATTATTCATATCAGCATAGAAACAAAGAAACATAGAGAACCTAGAGCAGGATACAGACCTTTCAGCCCACAAAACTGTGCCGAACATGTCTTTACCTTAGAAATCACCTCGGGTTACACATAGCCCTCTATTTCTTTGAGAGTCATGTAACTGTCCAGGAGTCTCTTAAATGACCATATCTGATCCGCTTCCACCACCGTCGCCGGCAGAACATTCGACGCATTCTCCATTCTCTGCGTAAAAAAAAACTTACCCCTTACATCTACACTGTACCTACTTTCAAGCACCGTGAAACTGTGACCTCTCGTGCTAGCCATTTCAGCCCCGGGGAAAAGCCTTTGACTATCTACACGATTCATGCATCTCACAATCTTATACACCTCTGTGAGGTCACCTCTTATCCTGCATCGATCCAAGGTAAAAAGGCCGAGTCCACTCAGCATATTCTCATACGGCATGCTCCCCAATCCAGGCAACATCCTTGTAAATTTCCTCTGCACCCTTTTCATGTTTTCGACATTCTTCCTGTTGCGAGGCGACCAGAACTGAGCACAGTACTCCAAGTGGGGTCTGACCAATGTCCTATATAACTGTAACATTAACTCTCGGCTCCTAAACTCAATCCCACGATTGATGAAGGCCTCACACTTATTTGGGTTGAACTCCATCTGCCACTTCTCAGCCCAGTTTTGCATCCCATCAATGCCCCGCTGTAACCTTTGACATCTCTCCGCACTATCCACAAAGCGGAATAAGTCTCATAGTAAATGCCCTGCTTTTTGATTTATTTCCATTTCCTTCGGAGGGATGTTGCGGGAGGAGGAGGGGTAGGAGACGTTTGTGTAGCGGTTTCCTGCGGCCGAATCTGATGTATCGCTGGGAAGTATGAGGAGGACGCTTGGCCCATTGGTTGGGTGCCGGCTCCCCAGGGAGGTTTCCCGACAGAAGTTGGGGGGGGGGGGGGTTATTGTAAGAATGAAATTGTGTGACAGGAAGTTTGTCCCCGTGCGGGACGGTGGGGTGGACAGCGAGGACCTCATCTGTAGAAATGTCCGATCCCACGGTAATGGCGAGCAGAGGGATTCACCACATTAGTAGGCAAACACCAGCAGAATTTTGACCTGCAAGTGGGGCTAATGGTCTGTGGAAAGTGTGTAAAGGAGTGGATTTGCGGGACGATAGAACGGCCCGGAGTCTTATTGAATGACAGAGAAGGCGGAAATGGCCGAATGGACTGCTCCTGTACCTGTTGTCTGTGTGTTTAAAGAGACGGAATAGTCAGACCCTTTTGGGGCCTGCAGGATGTCCCAGCAGGTGTTGTAGGAACCGGGGCTTGGAGCCCTGTTGTTCCCAAATTGTGTCAACAATTTGTCCGAGGGACCGAATTTAATATTTCCAAGTCTATTGTTAACACAAAACATATAACTCTATATTGATAATGACAGAGAATTGCATAACTTATGTTCTCTGTCTTATCTGAATGTACTTGCCCGTGATGCTGCTGCAACTTGGTGTTTCTCAGTACCTGGACCTGTGCACTTGGCAATAAATTCAACAGGACTAGAAAAAAACTCAGTGAGATTTGAGTTGTGACGGTCATCTTGGCATCCTGGTAGGTCAAGTGTAAAGAGCGGGTACACTGTTAAATGTAAGACCCTTAAGAGTGTTGATGGACAGAGGCATCTTGGAGTCCAAGTTCATCGCTCCCTGAATGTGGCTGCAACGACTGATAGGGCGGTGAAGAAGTCAAATGGAATGCTTGTATTTATTAGTCGAGGCAGGACATTAACACAGTGTAACAAAGCATTATGGTCACAGAGAAAGTGGGGTGCAGGTAGTCATATGGTATAACGTCACATCGAGTTACAGTGTGAGGTCAAGTGTCCATCTTGTTATACCGGGGACCATTCAAGTTGCCTGTAAAAGCTCAATGAAATAGTCCTTCAGACTGGCTGCATGTTTTCTATTTGTTGATTTTTTTTGTTATCTTTGACCCGACAGGTGGGTGAGAAGTGAGAATATCCAGCCCTGTTGTACGCGTTGATGATTACTTCTTTATCAGTGTCTCAGCTATCGAAGCCGGTTACGAGTTCGAGTGCGGGAGGAAGAACTGGCAGCGGCCCAGCTGTGGGATGTTAAGGTCCGGAGATCTCTCAGCACGGAGTAATGTTTTCCATGAGGTTGGGAAATTCTGCACATCAGTACGCTTTAGGTATCAGCTATCAAGGACCAGTTTTGGGGGTACTGAATGGCACACAATGAAATAGGATGAACTCAGATTGCGTCCTCTCAGGGGAAATCGTTCCTGACAAGTGGATTGGAATTCTGTGCGGAAACATGAGTCAGGATTGGCAAAAGGGAGTCAGCGAATGATAAGTCGATTGATCTGAATCTGAATCTGATACCACACCAGGAGGAGTGAATGCTGGGAACCTGGGAGAATGAGTGGTTTAGTGGTTTATGAGCATATATTGTTCAACGCCCGTTTTGGATGGCAGTGTTGTCTATGTCCAGGGATGCTAATGAGGGAGGAGGTGTAGGGACTGCAGGGGAATGTGTCACTGTTCTCAAGGGTGGGTTTCGAGTGATCGGAACCGTAAGGGGATCTCACGTGATGGAATGGCAGAGCAGGGTCAGGAGAGGAGGAGTGGTGTATCGGAAGTGCCCTGTTCCCATTTCGACGGTATTTGCATCTTTCAGGTATTTATAGCTCGTTTCCCAAGTGTGGATATGTTCGCCGGGAAGCTTCGTAGGGATATCCTAAGCGAGGCAAATGATTTCAAACGCTCATGAAGCAGAATGCTCCCTTCAATCATTACATCTTCTTTGTGACTCTTTGCATGTGGTAGACGACACACCTAGGGGTAAAGTTGGTTCTCTGGTGCGATCAGTATAAAATGGGACGGAGGGCCTTCTCTCCCGGCCGTTTTGCAAAATGGAGGTGACTTGGTAGTCTGACCGGCACACTCGGCTTGAATTTTTGCCAAGTTGTCCTTCACAGTGAAGATGCATGCACTCATTTGCCAATTCGGTGGTCCTCATTCCAACCTCTCCAGCATAATTTCCAATTGATGCATTCTAAACTCTCGCTTATCCTTTATGTCTAAATCCTGTTCGTCCTGGTCTTCTGTTGTCAGCCTGAATCGCACATAGTGCACTGCAGAGATCTCACGTGACCATCCAAAGCCAAATCGTCAGCCCAGTTCATATGCTTTTCCTTTCGCCCTGTTTAATAACTCACGGAGATTTAATCCATGTCTGATCTCCCACTCTCTGTCCCCTATTGGTGACACTTCCCGTGCCGCTAAGCATCGCTCTTTCCATACAGGCCCTCTGATACTTTATTTTCTTCACGTTCTTCAGTTGAATCCAATTCCTAACTCACCTGATTAAACGTTCCGGCAGCCAATAAGTGACAGTGGGATTGGACGGGGTGATAGGATAAAAGGGCAGTCCTGCAGAAGGAGGATCCGCGTGATGGCTTAACGAGAGCAGGTATACGGGGAGATACTGGAGTTGCAGGAAAGATGAGAAAGGCAGTTCAGACTGTGGAAAAGACCTGACGGTAGATGAGCGGTGTTGTGAATATCCAACTCTTCCTGCAGGGCATGTAGGGAGAAAGAAATTGTATTCAAGGGAACTCTACCGGACTCTGTCCGATGCTGGCTGAAATAGAAGAAAACGGTTTGTTGGAAGTGTTGAAATTGACGCTGAGTCCTACAAGCTGCAACGCGCGCAGACGGAAGGCGGGCTGGCGTCCCGCTGGTGACTCTGAAAACCTCTAGAAAGGTTCATGAATTAGGTCTGAGTGAGATGGGGGGCAACTGTGGCAGGTAACTGGAGGATACGGAGTCCCGAGTTCATTATCTTCTCCCCTATCCCGAACGGGGTGTCAGATCACCTTGGTGAGACAGCCGAAGGGTAGACAGTCGTAGATCACTGTGACTGTGAGCCGGGCGACAAAAGAACCAGAGGGGCTACAGTAAATGTTGGCTTCTCTTACTGACGACGAGGTGACAGACAGAAGCCAATCTCTTCAGCCTGCTCCTACAATAGGAAGGACCGTTGTGAACGGCTGCCGTAGGTTCTAGTAGACAATGTCCAACCCCTGTATGGTAACAGTGCATTGGGTTCCGTCCTCTGCTCTTTCCTGACAACAGAATTTTACCCTGAATAATGACTCAAACATGTTATCAATCACGTCGGTCAGGTTAAATGCTCATTAGTTCCCCAGCTTCTTAGGCAAGGGATCACATTTACCAATTTCCAATCCCTTAGGCGTCTCCATGACTGCAGTGTTTCTGAAAAACTCACGACTATTCCTCTCCTCCCTCCGAACTCTGGAGAGCAGCAAATTGGTCCAGGTGATTTACTCCCGTTGGGGAGTTTCGGCATCCCCAACAACGTCTTCTTACTTACTGACATCAGTCCTCACCTGTGCCCACTGAATCTCTTGAATGTGGGGCAAAGTCCCGGTTTCTTCACGTTTGAAGACTGACACGGCGATCGTACTTAGTTCCTCCGCCATGTAGCTTAGAAACATAGAGAGAGAAAAATCAAACTATTGCACAGTATATGTGCTTCAGCCCCCAAAGCTGTGCCGAATATGTCCTTATCTTAGAAATTACCTCGGGTTACCCATAGCCCTCTGTTTCTCCCAGCTTCATGCACCTGTCCAGTAGTCTCTTAAAAGACCCTATCGTATCTGCATCACCACCGTCGTCGGCAGCCCATTACACGCACTCGACACTCCGTGCGTAAAGATCTTACCCCTGACATTTCCTCTGTACCTACTGCCAAGCATCTTAAACCTATGCCCTCTCGTGCTGGCCATTCCAGCCCTGGGAAAAAAGCCTCTGACTATCCACACAATCAATGCTTCTCATTATGCTCTTACGTCTATCAGGTCACCTCTCCCCCTCCGTCACTCCAAGGAGAAAAGTCCGAGTTCACTCAAACTATTTTCATACTGCAGGCTCCCCAATCCAGGCAACATCCTTGTCAATCTCCTCTGCACGCTTTCTATGGTTTCCAGATTCATCCTATAGTGAGGCAACCAGAACTGAGCACAGTACTCCAAGTGAGGTGTGACCAGTGACCTATATAGTTGCAACATGAACTCTCAGCTCCTCAGCTCAACCCCACGATTGATGAAGGCTAATGCGCCGTATGTTTTCTGAATGGCAATCAGTCTTCACAACAGTTTTGACTCGGACCCACAAACCCCTCTTGTCCTCCACACTACCATGAGTCTTAACGTTAAACTATACTCTGCCATTATGTTTGACCGACCAAAATGAACTACGTCATACCTATCTGGGTTAAATCCCATCTGCTATTTCTCAGCCCAGTTTTGCATCCTACCAATGCTCCGATTTAACATTTGACAGCCCTCCAAACTTTCCACCACACCCCAAACTCTGTTTCATTAGCAAATTTACGAACCTATCCCTCCACTTCTTCATCCAGGCTATTTACAAAAATCACGAGGTGTAGGGGTCCCACAGCAGATCCCTAAGACATATCACTGGTCACCGACTTCCATGTAGAATATAACCCGTTTACAACCACTCTTTGTCTTCAGTGGGCAAGCCAGACTGGATCCACAAAGCAATGTACCTCGGATCCCTCGATCCGTACTATCTCAATTAGCCGTGCATGGGGTACCTTGCCAAATGCCTTGCTGAAATCCATATTCACTATATCTACTGCTTCTCCCCATTACTATTTCTCCAGCATCACTTAGAATAATCTACAGTCCGCTTTCGCCTCTCTCTTATCGATTCTGAATCCAGAAAAGCTTTTGAAATCTTCATTGATATTCTGGCTTTCTTTGAGCTCGTATTTCATTTTATTCTCTGTTACAGCTTGTTTCTTTAGTTGCCCGAAGTGGTGATCGAACTTGCGCTTTCTGTCTGGGCTGATGGTGTCTGTAACGTACTTGGCCTCGGGTTGGCAAGCCGGGCTCGTAATGACGGGAATGTAATTTTCTCGATAGTTTCCCACAGACAAAGGCGCAATGCAGGAAGTTAGCTCGTTGCTGGAAAGCAAGGGTAAGTGGATACGAAATGACAAATGAATTAGAGGCGCTACTGTACCGGGTGGGTGTTCATGCTGTCGGGACGCTGCGGTAATGCCAGGGAATCTTATCTCGTAAAACAGTCTCATGTGCAGCACCGGCTGAAGGGCCTTCCGAAAATCCAGGAAAACAACTATGGACTATCCACCGTCTATCCTACATCTGATTTCCTCAAAAAAATCTAACAGGTTTGTCAGGCTAAACTTCCCCTTATGGAAACCATGCTGTCTGTGGCATGTTTTATCATGTGATTCTAAGTACACCGAAAGATCCCCATTAATAATGGAATCCAACATCTTCCCAACCACTGATGTCAGGGTAACAAGCCTAAAATTTTCGCATCTTGCCTCCCCCCATTGTTAAAAGGGAGGAATTAATCTGATTTGACAGGAAAATCGGAAACTCCGTGATAAGGCAGTGGATATGGCCGTTGGGACACAAGCAGTGGCAGGCTGTAGTGAGACTGTGAGGAAACACGGGCAAATGACAGGGCAAAATTGCAGTGAGTGCGTCGAGTTGCAGAGCAACAGCGGGATAAAATCGGAAAGGGTGATAAATACAAAGCTAAAGGTGATGCACGCAGATTGCAAAAGACTTGTACGGTCTTGTAGTGAACTCAGAGGTGGCAGATATGAAATTGTGGGCATCATGGACTCCTGGTTAAAAGACCCACTGCCATTGGGAGGTTTCTCGATGGCTTCCTAATGCTCTCCCTGTGAAATATTCCTCACAAACTGAACCGACGCCCTTGGGTACAATCTGTATTCGATTGTCAATGCATTCACTCTCAACAAACCATTTAATATTAAACATCTAATACTTCATAGTAAGTGTTCTTCAGATGTGGACCCTTTCCATCGTCTCATATAAAAATGTCACTTCACCCAACGTGTTGTGAAACTCCACGTTCTCAAATTGCAGTATCATTTCTGTCATATTATGATTCCTGCCTGCTAAGTGTGCCGTCTCATTCAGCTCCCTGATAAGATCTTGGTTATTACGCAACACCTAACAAAAGATAACCTTTCCTCGAGTACGCTAACGCTGCCCTAAAAAAGAATTTTGTAGGCATTCAATAAATTCGCTGTCTTGCGATTCGACACCAACCTGATTTCAACAATCCCCTTCCATGTCGAAGCTTCCTTTACATTTCTGACATTACCCTCATTTCATGACATTTTCAGCTCCCTTTGCAATCTCGACCTCACATCTTAGCTATTATCTGGAGACCTATATATGATTCCGATAATGATGTTTTTTTTTTCACTCTTGCAGTTCCTTAACTCCATCCACAAAGATACTAAATTTTCTGCCCAATGTCACCCACTTCGAAAAATGTAATTCAATCTCTTACCACCAGAGAAATGCCACTGCTAAAGTCGTCCGGTCTCTGCTTGCTGTACAAAGCATATCCCTTAATGTTGAGCCCCAACTATAGCCTTCATTCAGCCATGACTCAGTGATGCCCACAACGTCATATCAACCAGTCTCTAATTGGGCCATGATTTCGTCCACCTTATTCTAAATATTACGGGCCTTCACTCCTGTATTCCACGCCCTTTTGAATTCTGCCTTTGGTGTACAATTTAACTCTTTGATCTGCCTGCACTTGTACCAAATTGTTGGCATGTCCTTGCTTGCATTCATGTTACATCCATCATCTACTTGTAATCCTACAGAGTCATCCTTAACTTTGTCATACTGGTTCACATCCCCCTGCTGTATTAGTTTCAACCACTCCCCGCAATTCTAGTAATCCTCACCACAAGAATATCGGTCCCACTGGGATTCTTGTGTTACTCGTTCTTTTTTGTTCAGGTCACACCTGCCCAAAAAGAGGTCCCAATGATCCAGAAATCAAAATCTCTTCCCCCGCTTCAATTCATTAGCTACGCAATTGTCTGCCAACTCATTGTATTCCAATATTGACTGTCGCGAGGTATAGGGTGAAATTCCTAGATTACTATTCTTGAGGTCATGGTTCTTAGCTCTTTCCTAAACAGTCGTATCCCTTTTTCAGGTTCTCCTGCCTCTTTGTACCTTGGTTGTTGGGTCCAGCATGTTCCAAGTCTTCTGGCTGCTCACCCTCCCTGGACATGCACTTCGTTGAGTAGTTTCTAAATGTAGATCAATACAAGCATTGATGCGTAAAGGGACTTGTGAGTCCTTGTGCAGAATTCCTGAAAGGTTGCTGTTCACGTCTGGTGAGCAAGACAAATTCGATGTTAGCATTCATTTCAAGGAGACAAGAACATTAAAAAAGCAAGACGGTAATTTTGAGACTTTCTAAAGCAATGGAAAGGCCTCATAAGCAGCAGTGGAGGCCAGGTCATTATTACAATTTAAGGCAAAGGCTGAAATATTCTTGATTAGTCAGGGACTGAAGCGATACAGAGAAAAGGATGAAGATGAGGGAGAGAGCGTAAATGTATCAGCCGTGATGAAATATCGGAGGAGAGTTGACGGGGCAAAAGTCCAAATTCTGCTTCTATATCTTATGGTCCTATACTATAAATTTGGTGAATAAATATCCGGTTTCAAACAGATATCCCCTCGACCCATGCGGGTGGTCAATTCAGACATTGCGGGCGCCTTGCCAGAAGTATCGAAGATATCTGAGCCACGGGTGAGGTGCGAGGTGTTAGCTTCCATATTAAAAGAAAAGTCTCTGACGATAAGCCGGGGAATTCGAGGCCGGTGAGCCTGAGATCACTCGTTGATAACTTATTGGAAAACATTCTAAGTACAGGATACATAAGTATTTGTATTTCAATGGCAGTATTTCAAACTGGGTTCACAAATGACACCAAGATTCAGAGTGTGATAAGATAGCTAAGTAGTTATCAAAACATGGGGTATGAGTGGAGCAGCTGGATAAATGGGTTGAACACTTTGCAGATGGAGTGTCATGCAGACAGTTGTGAGGTGAACTTTGCCAGGCAGGACCAGGGTAGGTCTTACACTGGGAATGACAGGGAATTGTGCTCGTAGAGAAAAGAAGGATCTGGGGCTACAGTTCCGTAATTCCACGGCAGGGTAGTAAAGAGAACTTTTACCACATTGGCCTCCATTAATCAAAGTACAACATACACGAATTGGAATGTTACGTTGAAGTTTCAGAGGACGTCAGTGTGGACAATTTTGGAGTAATGCGTGCAGCGTGGGTCACCTGCCTACGGGGAAGATATCAAGAATTGAAAATTAATAATTTTCAGGATTTGAGGACTGCAGCTAGAAATTAAGATTCAATAGCTTTCGACTCACCCTGACTGAGGCTTTTTCCCCTCAGGATGGGTGAAATTAGAACAAGAGGCCATGTTTTAAGGGTAAAAAGTGAAATGTTTAAGGGGACAATCGGTGGGAACTTCTTCAATCAGAGGGCAGTGTGAATGTTGAATGAGTTGCCAGAGGAAGTGGTGAAGGCAGGTTAAATTGCAATATTTAGGAGACACTTGGACAGATAGATGGATGGGAGGGGTATGATAGGCTATAGTCCTGCTGCAGGTTAATGGGCTAGGACGGAAAACAGGTCGGCACAGTTTGGAAGAGCCAGGCATTCTGTTTGTATGTGTGGTGATCGATACATCTACCTTCTATCCCTAAGAATCGTCTCCAGTAATTTCCCTACCTCTGACGTGAGTCTATATTTGCCAGGATTGTCCGTTCTCTTTCTTAAATAATAGAATATCATTTATCATCACTTTTCTGGGATCTTGTGCCTGGCTGGAGATAACACAAATATACCGGTCAAGTCGCCAGTTATCTCTTCTCTTGCCTCTCTCACTAATCTGCGATGTGTCCCGCCAGGCTGCTGGGTATGAGCCACCTTACTGCTCTTTAAGAGACCAAACACTATCTCTTTAGTGGATCCGTTCAGGAGAGGAAATGGTTGGTCATCGGCACTTACAGCAGGACAAAGGACCTTCAGCTCTGTGCCCACGTGACTGGGATGTAGATTCAAGCAAATTCTTGCCCGAGGGGAGGCGGGAGAAACGCAGGCGAGTGGCACTATTTTGGTGGTCGACAGGGAGGTGGTGGGCTGAAATGGAAGGGTCTCGTCTAAAACGTCCACTCCAAACCGTCCACTCTCTTCCTTTCAATAGATACTGCCTGTCCTGAATAGTCTCTTGAAAAACTGCATTCAGTTCATCATATACAAGATGTATTTTGTGCTGGAAGTCTCCGGAAGAGATTAGCCAGTATCGTGACGTCTTGCGAGATTGGTCTGTGTGTTGCACAGCGTTGATCTACAGATGGAACCTCGGATATGAGTTCATAACTTACTGAAAGTAGCTGCACAGGATGATAGGGATTGGTCACTAGTAGTCGAGGAACTGAGTTCGAGTGTCAGGTAGCTATGCTGCACTTTTATAAATCTCTAGTTTGACCGGACATGAAGTGTTGCATTTAAGAGGATGTGGAGGTTTTGGACGGTGAGTAGATGAGGTTTACAAGGATGCTGCCTGGATAACGAGAAATTGGACAGCCTTTGGATTTTCTTTAGAGTGACAGAGGCCTCGGGGCGCCTGATAGAATTTGTGGGGATATGAGAGGCACAGATAGAGTGGGCAACCGGTACTTTCCCTGATAATTAAATATTTAAAAGCTGACCACGTGATTAAGCAAAATACGACAAATGACACAGGTTGTTCATTTTTCAGGAACTTGACAACGCGATTCTAAATGCACTGCAACTCCTGTCCAGCACGGCGCAAGATGGTCGCACATTTTGCATAGGAACTACAACTTCCGTCAAGCATCGCGCTCAATCAGCAGCCGCTGTTGAACTGGGATTGTGGGGTGGGGAGGCGCGTAGCCTTCTGGGAGTTGTAGTCACAAAGTCTTTGCTCTTCGTTCGCGCCTCAAAACTGTTCCTTAGCCACCACAAACATCGCCGGAACAGATTAACCGCGGGCTGGCGACCACCGACTGCAGAAAATCGCTGAACTCCACAATGGCGAGGGAGCAGAAGTGGATGGGCTGAGATTCGGGCAGATTTTCACCCGTGTCTATCGTAGCTCAGATCCACTTTTGTACCCTCTTATCACTACCTGAGATGTCTGTCGTCATATATACGATGATTAGTTCATATGAACATCGGTCAGGGAGAGTGATCCTGTACACAGTTAAACCAAACGTTGATAAAGTGTTCCCAGTCAGATAGGAGACTGTGAGATCAATGGATATAAGTCGGCATGACAGTTCTCTTACTAACGATACTTTACAGCAGGATCAAATGAAGTTTGTGATGTTCACAAAGGATGTGATGGATTGTGCTGCTCAGTCGTCACATCAGACTGTGGAAATTGAAAGCCTTTCGAAACCTACAGAAAAGCATCTCGGTATAACTGATGTTATGTGGGAAACTAAACGAAGCTCTAATGCGTGCGGTGTCTGTATCCCAGTCGACATTATGGGATTAATATCGGAGAAGCATGATTTCCAATGTCCATACACTAAAAAAAGACTATATCTGACTTGTGAAATCCTCCCGATGTTACACGTATTCAGGAATCCTTGCTCTCACCACGAAATTCAATATTCATAATAATTCTGATACAGCTAGAGATTTAGCTTTAGTTTTGAACATATCGGCTCTCGTGAGTATGCTGGACGTTATGAGTGATGAGACATTGTGGAGTGACATTTTGCTGTCTTTACAAGCTGTTGTTTAGATTTATATCAGGGACAAGATGCCACTTTGAGGACGTGATTTTTTTTTGTTGAAGCAAATTGGGAGGAGTTTAATGTTTTATGTGATGAAAGTCGGTCAGGGCTGAATACTGAGTCTGATGTCGATTTTTGCAATGAAATAATGTCACATTATTCATCCGACTGAATTGAAGGTGATTCCAGTTAAAAGTGCATTCATGGGAGAAAGGCTCCACTATGGTGGGCTGTAGAGTGCACAGAATCAGTTAGGGAGAGAAATAAAGAGTTAAGGCAAGTTAAGAAGTGTCTACCTCCGAGTGACCTTATCAAAAATAAAAAAGGCTACAGGCAGTGGTGAGGAAAGTGTTGAGGATTGAGAAAAGCGTTTACTGGAGGGCATATTGATTTTATTCTAGAAGGGATGTTAAACTTAGAGATGTTTGGGGAGTGATTAAAGGAAATGTGGGGTACGATTCGTAACGGCACTGATATTTCAGTATTGATTGATGAAGGTAAAATGATTGTTACTCAAACAGTGAAGTGCTACCCGGGTCATTTGACGCGATTCATAAACAGGATCATTTAAGTGAAGACGTTAAAATGTAGGGATAAGGTTCTCAGTGAGAACACTGATGTGTTGGAAGTCGGGTGTAGCAATGATAGTATCAGTAATGTTGAATTATCTATGTGTGAATTTAGGAGGGTCATCATTAATGGCTCCAAGGTAGTCATGGCCGGTAGTCAAGGGTGGTAGTGGGGACGAGCTCCCACTGCTAAACAAGTGTTCTTCATGACCTGCATCGCAAACAACCTCTGAAAACCAAGTCTAAATACTGGCCTTCACGTGTGGCATAGTACTTATGCCCGGCAGAGCTGATCTCACTGACAGAAGAAGGGGCAAAGGCGGGACACTAGCGCCTTAAAACCAGTTGCTCCGGGCAGATGGGGCTCGTTTCCCAAGGATGGTAGCTCAGCTAGGAGAGGGAAATCTCCGATTTCAAACCTCCGCTGCCTTGCGGCTATACCTGCTCACGGGAAAGGCTTTGGGAGTAACACCCGAGGAAAAATCCGGAGTCGGAGTCCCGAAGGCGGCTAGCTGCTGTACCCAGCACCGGCACGGCAACTCCTGCGACGCTACTGGCACCAAACTGTACCGACTTTCGTCGTTCCTTTGGATCTGTCATCAGCCTGGAGAGGCGGATCCCACTGCATGGGCGACGGACGGATCTCCATACCAACTCTGCTCTGGCTTGCGCCCTGAAGAGGCCACTGTCCAGTGACTACAAGTGGCGCAGTACCGATGGTCGACCACGACCGACGGAGGCCACACACACCTTTAATGCAGGGCGAAAGTCTCCAGGAAAGGATAATATATGTTAGCGTATGATTAGACATAAGAATGACAACACTCTTGAGCTAATATTAATACTTTTGCTTAATATTTGTGTGTTAGACAACCTTCCTTCCTCGTGAAAAATAGAAAATTGCAATAGTAGGGAAATAAATTTGAATGAGTGAAGAGAAAATTTACAGTACGTTTGCTGGGACTTGAGTTTTAAAACACGATAGGACATTTCATTGAGATATACGGAGTGATAAGTGTTATGCAGATAGGGCAAATGCAGAGAGCCCCTGAGCAACGCGTTTGTGTAAGTCTGGCCCTGGAGATAAAAATAAAACGACAGCTGTCTGCTAGCTGGTCTCTGACACACAGATACAGTCACAGAGACACATAAAATAAAGCACACGGACCCACACGCAATCACACACACACACACACACACACACACACACACGCACGCTCACACACACACACACATACACACACACACACACACACACACACACACACACACACACACACACAACGCAACACTTTCTAATCTGCCTCGGCAGCTCTCCGTAAATGACCTAATTTATTCCAATATTCTGTGTCTGGGAATTGTTTCTTTTGAAGTGCATATTTACATTGGAAGCACATTTAATCAGCAGGTCACCGCGAAGGTTCAGTCACCTTTGTTTGGACAAATTAAGCCTCACGAATGTTCTAAAATTAATTCACGCAACTACTTAAATCTGTCACTCTGGGGATTATCTGACGTAATTAGTGCGTAAATAATCTCAAACACTATTTTAAAATCTGTTGAAATCTCTCCCTCTGGAGTCGCTGAAGGGTATTTAAAGCCTCAGGCATGTGCGGCCTCAACATTCCATTCCGAGAGATCGTCTGTAGCGCAGGGGCACAAATCACTGTACAGAGAAAATGTCTACAATGTTGGACAGGTACGTGAGTGTGGAGAAAATATTGTACGTGATCATCGCCGTCATTGGAGTTCCTGGTGAGTGAGCAGAGCAATTCATGCTTGGTATTTCTGTGTGCTAACCGCTGTCAATCTGTTTATGACCATTTTACACTCTGCCAATTTTCTGATCGTTGTACAAATATCCATCAGTGATACCGATCCTGTCTATTCAACTTTCTGATTTTTCATATTTAATGACAGACGAAACTGAATCTCTGTCTCTCCTCTGACTTATGGAGACATGGAATGGACTCGGACGATGTTCTCGCTTTTAGTGACACCATATCCAGGGTTGTCCAAGTGCTGCTCTCCCGGAAGGTGAGACAGGGCGTCTTTTGATGTGACTCTCTCCAATGATGGGGACATGGGGCTCTATGGCAAGGGTGACTGGGAGAGTTTTACATTTTTGACAGAGAACATAGAATAGTACAACACAGTACAGGCCCTTCGGCCCAGTATGTTATGTCGACCCTTAAACCCTGCCTCCCATCTAACCCCCCACCTTAAATTCCTCCACATACCTGTCCAGTAGTCTCTTCAATTTCATTAGTGTACCTGCCTCCACCACTGACTCAGACAGTGCATTCCACGCACCAACTACTCTCTGAGTAAAAAACCTTCCTCTAATATCCCCCTTGAACTTCCCACCCCTTACCTTAAAGCTGCGTCCTCTTGTATTGAGCAGTGGTGCCCTGGGGAAGAGGCGCTGGCTATCCACTCTATCTATTCCTCTTATTATCTTGTACACCTTTATCAGGTCTCCTGTCATCCTCCTCTCCAAAGAGTAAACCCATAGCTCCCTTAATCTCTGATCATAATGCAAACTCTCCAGATAAAGCAGCATCCTGGTGAAGCTCCTTTGTACCCTTTCCAATGCTTCTACATCCTTCCTATAGTGAGGCAACCAGAACTGGACACAATACTCCAAGTGTGGCCTATCGAGAGTTATATGTAAATGCATCATTACCTCACGACTCGTAAACTCTGTCCCTCGACTTATGAAAGCTAACAACCCATAAGCTTTCTTAACTACCCTATCAACCTGTGAAGCAACTTTCAGGGATCTGTGGACATGTACCGCCAGATCCCTCTGTTCCTCCACACTGCCAAGTATCTTGCCATTTACTTTGCACTCCGCCTTGGAGTTTGCCCTTCCAAAGTGTACCACCTCACACTTCTCCGGGTTGAACTCGATCTGCCACTTCTCAGCCCACTTCTGCATCCTATCAATGTCTCTCTGCAATCTGCGACAATCCACAGCACCACCAACCTTTGTGTCGTCTGCAAATTTGCCATTCCACCCTTCTACCCCCACATCTAGGCCGTTAATAAAAATCACGAAAAGTAGAGGTCTCAAAACGGATTCTTGTGGGACACCACTAGTCACAATCCTCCGGTCCGAATGTACTCCCTCCACCGCCACCCTCTACCTTCTGCAGGCGAGCCAATTCTGAATCCACCTGACCAAACTTCCCTGGATCCCATGCCTTCTGACTTTCTAAATAAGCCCACCATGTGGAACCTTGTCGAATGCCTTACTAAAATCCATATAGATAACATGCACTTTCCACCTTTATCTCTACTCTGTCCTAACTTCACTCCTGTCATCCTTTTGTTTTTCACATCATTGAAGAATGCCTTGTGGGGTTCCTTTACCCTACTCGCCAAGGCCTTCTCATGCCCCCTTCTTGCTCTACTCAGCCCCTTCTTAAGCTCCTTTCTTGCCACCCTATATTCCTCAAAAGACCCATCTCATCCGTCCTTCCTAAACCTCATGTATGCTGCCTTCTTGTACATGACTATATTTTCCACCTCACTTGTCACCCATAGTTCCTTCACTCTACCATTCTTTCTCTTCCTCACCGGGACAAATGTATCCTTAACCTCCTGCAAGAGATCCTTAGACATGGACCACATGTCCATAGTACATTTCCCTGCAAAAACATCATCCCAATTCACACCCTGAAGTTCTAGCCTTATAATTTGCCCTTCCCAAATTAAACATTTTCTTGTCCTCTCTGATTCTATCCTTTTCCATGGTAATGCTAAAGGGCAGGGAGCGGTGGTCATGGCCCTCCAGATGCTCACCCACTGAGATATCTGTGACCTGACCCGGTTCATTACCTAATACTAGATCCAGTACGGCATTCCCCTAGTTGGTCTGTCAACATACTGTGACACTCTATATGTTAGATCTGGCTTTACGCGATGCACTTCTTTCACTGCTCTATCTCTCCGGATCCTATCCGCCTTGCAAATTAGTTTAAACCCTCCCGAAGCATGCTAGTAAATCCACCTGCAAGGATTATTTCCCCTCGAGGTCAGGTGCAAACCATCCAACCGGTACAGGTCCCACCTTCGCCAGAAGAGATCCCAATGGTCCAAAAATCTAAAACCCTGCTCCCTGCACCAACTCCTTAGCCACGCATTCAACTGCCATCTCCTCCAGTTCTTACCATGACTGTCACGTAGTACTGGCAGAATTCCTGAGAACTTCACCCTTGAGGTCCTGTTCTTCAACCTTCAGTCTAGTTCCCAAAACTCACTCTTCAGGACATCATCCCTCTTCCTGACTATGTCTTTGGTGCCAACATGTATCACGACTTCTGGTTGATTTCCCTCTCGTACCAGGATGTCGTGTACCCAGTGAGAGGTATCCCGGACCCTGGCACCCGGGAGGCAACAAACCATGCAGGTGTCCTTCTCACTTCCACAAAATCTCCTGTTTGCTCCCCTGACTGTAGAGTCTGCAATGACAAAAGGTCTCCTCTTCTCCCTCTCACCCTTCTGCACCACCGGGTCAGGTTCAGACTCAGCGCCACCGTGGCTCACACCTGGTCGGTCGTCCTCTATCCAGGACGGTAAACTTATTATTCAGGACAATGGCTACAGGGGTACTCTGCACTACCTGGCTGCTCACCTTCGTTTTCCCCCCTCTGACTGTCACCCAACGTCCTGCTTCCGGCAGCCTAGGTGTGAGTAACTCCTTGTGGCTCAGATCTATGACTGCCTCATTCTCCCGGATGAGTCGAAGGTCATCCAGCTGCTGCTCCAGATTCCTTACACGGTCATCCAGATCGCCCAGCCGTATGCACTTCTGGCAGATGTGACTCTGCGGGAGAGGGGCATTCCCCCAAGACTGCCACATCTCACATGAGAGGCACATCATCGTCTCAGGAGACATTGTCAAAACCAATTGGAACAAGCTCGTCCTCCGCCTCTAGTCGTCGAAGCCTCTCCAGTCAAACCCTCAATGCTCCACGCCTTCACTGGCCCACTCACTCACTGGCCGCTTAAGACACTGTTTCTGAACCCTCGTCCCGTGCTTCACGTCTCCCTGTGGGGACTTTAGAGTCTGATTCTACTGCCTGTTGGGCAATAATTGGGTCTGATACCTGAACCCGTGTCCAGAATAAATCCATTGACAGAGCCACTCAGTCCCTGGTTACTACCTTGTCGCTACGTTCGCTCTGAGATACGTCGTAAACTGGAGCACGGCTTCGGCCTGAAGACGGTCTTGGCTAGAAACGAGAGTTAGTCCGATTCCGTGGATGCAGCCTGACGTGCCAGCCCCTCCTGTAATTTGTCTGTGTTGGTCCCGTCTGTGTCCTTTATCCGCCCCACCAGATGCAGAGTTTCCAGAGGCCTGGTCAGCTACGGTTAAATCAGTGAAACCGGCCCCATCACCGACTGGAATCGGGATGACCACAGATCTTTGCTGTTCATGCTGCTCGTTTTTCTCACCGACGATTCCTCAGGTCGTCTTATCTTCATATTGAAAAAGGCAGGTCAGCGACACTGTAACCCGTGTCTGATTTCCACCTTTTAAAGATTCTAGCCCCTGATCTTTAGCTGAATCTCGATCCGGTGTTACGTCCCGGAGAATGTGCTCAGGGTAATGTGTTCTTCCTTCTCTCACTCTTCCGCTCTCACTCTCACATTCACTCTCTCTCTAGTGAATTTTGTGACCATTGTAATCCTGTCCCGGAGAAAGTGTGGCCTTTCTACCTGCATCACTCACTACCTGGTAGCCATGGCAACGGCGGATCTACTGACCATTGTCAGCGACGTCATTTTGATCCAAATCATTGGGCTTAACTTCACGTGGAGTTTTGTGAATATAAACCCTGTGTGCCGGGTTGTCGATGTACTGATGTACACAGCCAGTGACTGCTCCGTCTGGTTCACCCTCACTTTCACCTTTGATCGGTTTGTCATTATTTGCTGCACGAAGCTGAAAACAAAATATTGCACCGGGAAAACTGCGGTTGTGGTTCTAACAACAACCGGTGTACTGTGCTGTCTGAAAAACGTTCCGCGGTATTTCACGTGGAAACACTGGGTGATCATCGACAATACAGAGTGGTTCTGTATTACCTTGGACAATTACTTCACTGACCCCGGGTGGGTAGGATATGACTGGCTTGATACATTTATAACTCCATTACTACCTTATGCTGGGATCCTCCTGCTCAACGCTCTGACAGTCAGACACATTTTACGGGCCAGTCGGGTCCGTAACGGGCTGAGAGGTCAGAGCAAGGGGGAGAACCGCAGTGACCCGGAGATGGAGAGCAGGAGAAGGTCTGTGGTTTTACTCTTCACCCTCTCCGGCAGCTTCATCCTCCTGTGGATGACGTACACTGTACATGTCATATACTATCTGGTTTCAGGAAAAGGATTCGATTCCAATTATTCTGAAATGATCTTTCCCTCCGTCGGGAATTTCCTGAGGGATATCAGCTGCTGCACGAACACCTTTATTTACGCGGTCACACAGTCGAAATTCAGGGAGCAGGTGATCAGTGCCGTGAAATATCCGGTCACCTCGATGCTTCAGTTCATTAATAAAGTCACGTCCTGAGCACAAGCCACAGGCGACCGAAGTTTCTCCATTCCGGGCTCCAGCACATCAATCTCACCGTCAGTTATAAATCCCGGGCGGTTTGTCTCATGGACCGATGACATTAGGGTAGTGTGTGTGGGTGGGGGGGGGGGGGTGGTTAGGTGTTGGCGGCAAACCATCGTCCTCACGACCCTCTACCCCTGCGGCCCAAACAGTCAAAGAACTACTCCAGAATGCCGACCATCCATTGGTCTGTGAATATGTCAATCTCTTCCATTCACACCCACCAACCTCAGTCCGACCTTGTCGCGCTATTCAGGTACTGCTTGGCTAATCGAATATCAACTATACTAGGCTCGGCCTTCCCCATGAATGACTGTTTAACGTATATGTGTGTATATATATATATATATATATATATATATATATTTATAAAACAGGGCGGGATTTGATTAAACGGCGGTAGACACTCCTACATAAAGGCGCATTCCGGCACCAACCGGACTGTCATACGGTACTGGGAAATTGTAAATAAACCCATTCACTGCTTATTTTCTTTTCTGATAAATGGTAAATTAACCCAAAAGCCCTAGATTATAGATCAATGGAAGAAAATGCTGTGAATTAAATCACTCCCATAACCTCAGAAGTTCTTTTTAAAAATTAAAACTATTAACCTTAAAAATTGTATTGGATCGTGAATTGTATTTATTTTTCCCCGATATGTTTCACACTCAAATAGCGTATGTGCAACTTTTTCATAATGACAAAATCTACACGACCCAGAAAAAATGTTTTCCAACACGACATAAGGAATAATTAAGCAGGGTATGGCCAATTCTAAGTCGTGTCTGTGTAATTCCTTCCCTTCTTGTTTTAACACCTTTTCTGGTAAACGTATTCTGAAATACATTAATAAAAATAGTATGATATGTTAACCATTTGTTAAGACCCCTTGTATCCATTTTGCCAAAAGTCATGGCAAAAGCCCATAATTGTTAACGCCACCAATCCCTTAGCTCCTAATTTCTAAGTGGAGGTCTATATCCAGAGTTGAATTTTAACATCTTTTGCAGCTAAGGACTCAACTCGCTACTTCCCTCCAACACCGCAGTCTGCAAGGCTCCATCAGAAGATGACATGTATATCTATATGTTATACATGAAATCACATTTGATGATTTTATAACAATAAATCTGACCTACAGCGAGAATGACCTGTTTTCAGACTCATCAAATACGAAAAGTAATCTGAACAAATTACAACTTGACGTGTACAAATTTCCTCCACCTACTGTCAGCCTAATATGACGGACATCAATTCTGCTGTGTATACTTATAAATAGTTGTTAAGTTGTTTCTATATCAAACCTGCCATTCAGGCTCAAAAATTACACCGATAATGCTAGTTAAATTATCGCATTGTGGCGACCCACTTTCTACACAAGCGAGCCGGCTCACAAAATAGCCCGCGCGCGGGGAGAGACTTTTGTACGGCACCTCTGACGTCATTTCCGCCCGGGAGGGCTGGAAGGGAACTGCTTAAAAGCCAGTGCCGCGAAGTTTAAATAAACGAGTCTTAATAGACAATAGACAACAGACAATAGGTGCAGAAGTAGACCATTCGGCCCTTCGAGCCTGCACCGCCATTCTGAGATCATGGCTGATCGTCCACTATCAATACCCGGTTCCTGCCTTGTACCCATAACCCTTGAATCCCCTATCCATAAGATACCTATCCAGCTCCTTCTTGAAAGCATCCAGTGAATTGGTCTCCACTGCCTTCTGAGGCAGCGCATTCCACACCTCCACAACTCCCTGGGAGAAGAAGTTCCTCCTCAACTCTGTCCTAAATGACCCACCCCTTATTCTTAAACCATGCCTTCTGGTACTGGACTCTCCCAGCATCTGGAACATATTTCCTGCCTCTATCTTGTCCAAACCCTTAATAATCTTATATGTCTCAATCAGATCCCCCCTCAATCTCCTTAATTCCAGCGTGTACAAGCCCAGTCTCTCTAACCTCTCTGCGTAAGACAGTCCGGACATCCCAGGAATTAACCTAGTGAACCTACGCTGCACCTCCTCCACAGCCTGGATGTCCTTCCTTAACCCTAGAGACCAAAACTCCAGGTGTGGTCTCACCAGGGTCCTGTACAAATGCAAAAGGATTTCCTTGCTCTTGTACTCAATCCCCTTTGTAATAAAGGCCAACATTCCATTAGCCTTCTTCACTGCCTGCTGCCCTTGCTCATTCACCTTCAGAGACTGATGAACAGGTACTCCTAGATCTCTTTGCATTTCTCCCTTACCTAACTCCACACCGTTCAGATAATAATCTACCTCCCTGTTCTTGCTCCCAAAGTGAATAACCTCACACTTATTCACATTAAACGCCATCTGCCAAGTTTCTGCCCACTCACCCAGCCTATCCAAGTCCCCTTGAATTCTCCTAACATCCTCATCACGTCACACTGCCACCCAGCTTAGTATCATCAGCAAAGTTGCTGATGTCATTCACAATGCCTTCCTCTAAATCATTGACGTAAATCGTAAACAGGTGTGGTCCCAATACCGAGCCCTGTAGCACCCCACTAGTTTCACGGAATGGCACCTGCCGTTCCAAGGAAGACCCATTCACTGCTACCCTTTGATTTCTATGTGCCAACCAGTTTGCTGTCCATATCAATATCCTCCCCCCCAACCCCACAACCCCAATGCCATGAGCTCTGATTTTACCCACCAATCTCCTATGTGGTGCCTTATCAAATGCCTTCTGAAAGTCAAGGTACACCATATCCACTGGATCTCCCGCGTCTATCTTCCTGGTTACATCCTCGAAAAACTCCAATAGATTAGTCAAGCATGATTTACCCTTGGTAAATCCATGCTGGCTCTGCCCAATCCTGTCACTGCTATCAAGAAATGCCGCTTTTTAATCTTTAATAATGGACTCTAGCTTCCCCACTACTGATGTTAGGCTACCAGGGCGATAGTTCTCTGTTTTCTCCCTCCGTCCTTTCTTAAAAAGTGGGATAACATTAGCCATTCGCCAATCCTCAGGAACTGATCCTGAATCTAAGGAACATTGCAAAATGATCACCAATACATCCGCAATTTCCAGAGTCACCTCCTTTAGTACCTAGGATGCAGACCATCTGGACCTGGGGATTTGTTAGCGTTCAGTCCCATCAGTCTACTCATCACCGTTTCCTTCCTAATGTCAATCAGTTTCAGTTCCTCTGTTACCCAATGTCCTTGGCCCATCCATACATCTGGGAAATTGCTTGTGTCTTCCCTAGTAAAGACAGATCCAAAGTACTTATTAAATTCGTCTGTCATTTCTCTGTTTCCCATAACAATTTCTCCCAATTCATTCTTCAAGGGCCCAACATTGTTCTTAACTATCTTCCTTCTCTTCACATACCTAAGAAAAAAAACTTTTGCTATCCACCTTTATATTCCTAACTAGCTTGCGTTCATACCTCATTTTTTTCTCCCCGTATAGCCTTTTTAGTTAAGTTCTGTTGCTCCTTAAAAATTTCCCAATCAACCGTCTTCCCACTCACCTTAGCTCTGTTATATTTCTTCTTTTTCAATGTTATGCTATCTCTGACTTCATTTGTCAACCACTGTGGCCACGTTCCCCCCTTTGAATCCTTCTATCTCCGGGGGATGAACTGATTTTCCACCTTGTGCATTATTCCCAAGAATACCTGCCATTGCTGTTCCACTGTCTTTTCTGCTAGGATATCAGACCAGTCAACTTTGGCCAGCTCCTCCCTCATGGCTCCATAGTCTCCTTTGTTCAACTGCAATACTGACACTTCTGCTCTGCCCTTATCCGTCTCAACATGCAGATAAAAAAGTTATCATATCATGGTCACTACCTCCTAATGGCTTTTTTACTTCAAGATCACTTATCAAATCCTGTTCATTGCACAACACTAAATCCAGAATAGCCTTATCACCTGGTCGGCTCTCGTAGAAGCTGCTCCAAAAATGCATCTTGTAGGCACTCTACAAACTCCCTATCCTGGGGTCCAGTACCAACCTGATTTTCCCAGTTCACCTGCGTGTTGAAATCTCCCATAACTACTGCAACATTTCCTTTGCCACACGCCATTGCTAACTCCCTATTCAACCAGCACCCAATATCCATGCTACTGTTTGGGGGCCTGTAGATAACACCTATTAGGGTGTTTTTGCCCTTACTCTTCCTCTGTTCTATCCACACTTACTCTACTTCTCCTGATTCTATGTCCCCCCTTGCAAGGGACTGAATCTCATTCCTCACCAAAAGGTCCACCCCACCCCCTCTGCCCACCTTTCTGTCCCTTCGATAGCACATATACCCTTGTACATTCAATTCCCAGGTCTGATCCCCCTGCAGCCATGTCTCCGTTATCCCAACAACATCATAGTTACCCATTCGCACCTGAGCTTCAAGCTCATCCGCCTTATTTCTGACACTTCGTGCATTCAGATATAGAATTTTTTACCCATTTCTCCTCTCTTTGTTTAAATCGCTGCCTATTGTGCATACTCCAGCTCCCAGAACTCTCACCGGGCTATACGCCCCTTGAATTTTGCTGTCCTTCTTAAATTTACTTACTCTTTCTGCACATTTAACTCCATGCTCCGTCAGACCATCCCTCTGCACATGTATCCTCCTTATCACTCGTTCCGCCTCACCTTTCTCTACTTCACACTTAATATTCCGGAACCGTGTAGTCCCCACCTGTCCTTTATACTTCATCTCGCTATCCTCTCTCACATTCTGGATCCCTGCCCCCTGCAAATTTAACCCCCCCCCCCCACCCCAAGCAGCACTGGCAAACTTTCCTGCAAGAATGTTAGTACCCCTCCAGTTCAGGTGTAAAACGTCCCATCGGAACAGATCCCACCTGCCCTGGAACAAAGCCCAATTATCTAAAAACCTGAAACCCTCCCCCCTGCACCATTCTCTCAGCCACGTGTTGATCTGTATAATCATTCTGTTCCACGCCTCACTCGCACGTGGCACAGGTGGCAATCCTGAGATTGTTACCCTGGAGGTCCTGCCCTTCAGCTTCGCACCTAACTCCCTGAACTCATGACGCAGGACCCCCTCACTCTTCCTACCCACGTCGTTGGTCCCTACATGGACCACAACATCTGGATTCTTGCCCTCCCTCTCGAGAATAACCTGCACACGATCTGAGGTGTCCCGGACCCCGGCACCAGGGAGGCAACATACCATCCGAGACTCCCGATCTCCCCCACAAAATCTCCTATCTGCCCCCCTGACTATGCCCCCCTATCACTACCGCTGTCCTCTCTTCCCTCCTCCCCTTTTGACTCGAGGGTCCAACCTCAGTGCCAGAGACAGGACCACTGCAACTTGTTCCTGGTAGGTCATCCCCACCAACAGTATCCAAAACGATATACTTATTGTTGATGGGAATGGTCACAGGGGTGCTCTGCTCTCTCTGTATGCTCCCCCTCCATCTCCTGACAGTCACCCAGTTGCTTACCTCCCTTCTTTTCGGTGTGACTACCTCCCGATAACTCTTATCTAACTCTGTCTCTGCCTCCCGAATGATCCGTAGTTCATCCAGCTCCAGCTCCAATTCCCTAAATCGCTCTGATAGGATCTGCAGCTGGATGCACCTTCTGAAGGTGTGGTCAGCAGCGACAACTGCGTTGACCCTGACCTCCCTCATACTGCATACGGAGCACACCACTGCTTTAAATATCTCCCCCATTACCTGATCCCAGATTAATCAGAATAAATGAAAAAGTACCTAACGACCTTACCTTTTTTTTTCCTCAGGAAGCACGTACTCAGGCTTGAGTGCGACTTGCAGACTGCGTGTCGTTATTTCTAGCTCTGTGCGTAGCACATCGCTACATTAGTGACCCCGATCGTCCAAACGAGATTTGGACCAAAGTTTCGCTAAAACTGTCAACTTTCTGGACGCTGCGACCACGCGTGTGGTTTGACCAAGCAGAAGCCCAGTTCCAGATTCTGCAGATATCTTCGGATTCTACACGTTACTATTACGTGGTGAGCTCCCTTGACCAGGAGACAGCCGCACGGGGTGGGGATTTCATACAGTCACCCCCCGAAGAAGGCAAATATGCAGCGTTCAAAGCGCTGCTCATAGAGACCTTTGGCTTCTCCCGAAGTGAGCGAGGTGCCCGCTTGCGGCACCTGGACGGTTTGGGAGACAGGCCGCAGTCAGCATTAATGAACGAGACGCTGGCCCTGGCTGAAGGACACAAGCCTTGCTTCATGTTTAAGCAGGCGTTCCTGGAACAACTGCCCCAGGACATACATCTGCTGCTGGCCGACGCAGATTTCAGTGACCCCCGGTGGGTGGCGGTCCGGGCAGACGTTCTGTGGAAAGCCAAGAGGGAGAGCGGGGCGTCCGTCGGACAGATTAGCAAGCCACGCGCCCAACAGCAGGCCAGACCAGGCCGAGCAACGGAGCGCAAACAACCCAGAGGCAGGAGTGAGGAGGCCAATGAACAGTGGTGTTTCTACCACCAGTGGTGGGGCACAGAAGCCCGCCGTTGTCGCCCGCCCTGCAAGTTCCCGGGAAACGCCAGCAGCCACCAGGACAGCCTCCTGTACGTCTGGGACAAACAGACAGGTCGCCGCTTCCTGGTCGACAGCGGAACGGAGATTAGCGTCTTACCCCCGACGAGGTATGACACCCGCAACAGGGAGACGGGACCCACCCCGAGGGCCGCAAACCGTAGCACGATTCGGACCTATGGCCCCCGCACAGTGCACTTAAAGTTCGGCTCCAGCCGGTTCACGTGGGACTTCACACTGGCTAGCGTGGCCCAACCACTCCTGGGGGCGGACTTCTTGCGAGTCCACAGCCTACTGGTCGACTTGCAAGGGAAAAGACTGGTCCATGCCAAGACTTTCCAGACGTTCTTCCTGGGTGAGGCCAAGTTGCCGGCCCCACACCTGGACTCCATCACGCTGTCTGACAACGAATTCACCAGAATCCTGGCGGACTTTCCATCGGTTCTGGCACCGCAGTTCACGGCAGCCATGCCCAGAGAAAGAGTACAGCACCACATTCCGACCCAGGGACCACCTTTCCATGCCCGCGCACGAAGGATCCCCCCGGACAAGCTCCGCCTGGCGAAGGAGGAATTCAAGAGGATGGAGGAATAGGGGATCGTACGGCGGTCCGACAGCCCTTGGGCCTCGCACTTGCACAGGGTGCTCAGAGCATCCGGGGGCTGGAGACAATGCGGCGACTACCGCAGCCTGAACGAAGCTACAGCTCCAGACCGCAAACTCGTGCTGCACATACAGGACTTTGCAGCAAATCTGCATGGGGAAAGCATCTTTTCCATAGTAGACCTCGTCCGGGGGTACCATCAAATCCCGGTACACTCTGAAGACATCCCCAAAACAGCACTCATCACCCCATTCGGGCTGTTCGAATACCTCCGAATACCGTTCGGCCTGAAGAATGCCGCACAAACGTCCCAGCGACTGATGGATGCGGGAGGACGCGACCTGGACTTTGCGTTCATCTACTTGGACGACATCCTCATAGCCAGCAGTAGTCGTCAGGAGTATCTGTCCCACCTCCGCCAGCTCTACTCTCGGCTGAGTGATTTCCGCCACACGATCAACCCGGCCAAATGCCAGTTCGGACTCGACACCATCGACTTCCTAGGCCACAAGATTACCAAAGACGGGGAAACACCACTGCCCGCCAAGGTAGACGCGATCCACCACTTCGCCCGGCCCAACACAGTCAAAGGCCTGCAGGAGTTCGTTGGTATGATGAACCTCTACCACCGCTTCCTCCCCTCAGCAGCCCGTATCGTGTGCCCTTTGTTCACCCTGATGTCGGGTAAAGGCAAGGACATTACTTGGGACGAGGAGGCCGCGGCCACTTTCGTTAAAGCCAGGGAAGCCTTGGCAGACGTCGAGATGCTGGTGCACCCCAGAATGGACCATCCAACCGCCCTCACAGTGGACGCATCCAACACAGCAGTCGGTGGGGTGCTGGAGCAACTCATCGAGGATCGCTGGCAACCCCTGGCGTTCTTTAGCAGGCACCTATTGCCACCCGAACTCAAGTACAGTGCCTTCGACCGGGAGCTGTTGTCACTATATCTGGCAATCCGGCATTTCAGGTACTTCTTAGAAGGCAGGCCGTTCACCGGGTTCACGGACCACAAAACGTTGACCTTCGCGTTCACGAAGGTGTCTGATCCCTGGCCGGCCCGCCAGCAGCGACATCTGTCCTACATCTCCGAGTACACGACAGACATCCAGCATGTCTCGGGAAAGGACAACGTCGTGGCGGACGCACTATCCAGACCAGCTATCCAGGCCCTGTCCTAGCGGGTGGACTATGCAGCACTGGCGGAGGCGCAGCAGACAGACGACGAGATGCCCAGCTACAGGACCGCATGCTTGGGGTTTGCAGCTGCAAGACTTCCTCGTAGGCCCAGGTGAGAGGACCCTCCTGTGTGAAGTGGCTGCCGGCCAACCTCGCCCCATCGTCCCGGCAGCCTGGCGGCGGCGAGTTTTCCGCTCCATACACGGCTGGGAACAGCCATCTATCAGGCCAACCTTCCGGTTTGTCTCCAGCAAGTTCGACTGACATGGGCTTCGCAAACAGGTCAGTGAATGGGTCAAAACTTGCACGCCGTGCCAAACGGCCAAGGTGCAGCGGCACACCAAAGCCCCGCCACAGCGGTTCGAACCCCCCCGCCGGAGGTTCGACCACATCTATGTGGATATCGTGGGACCCTGCCAGTGTCACGAGGAGCGCGGTACCTCCTAACTATCGTAGACCGGTTCACCAGATGGCCAGAGGCGGTCCCGCTCAACGACACCACTGCCGATTCCTGCGCCCGAGCGCTGATAGCAGGCTTCGGGATACCGGCCCACATTACCTCCGACAGAGGCGCCCAGTTCACCTCCAGCCTGTGGTCGACTGTGGCCAGCCTGTTAGGAACACACTTACACCACGCAACTGCTTACCACCCACAGTCGAACGGACTAGTGGAGCGCTTCCACCGTCACTTAAAGTCGGCTCTCATGGCCCGCCTGAAAGGACCTAACTGGGTGGACGGGCTTCCCTAGGTCCTGCTTGGAATCTGCACAGCACCCAATGAGGATCTGCATACCTCGTCGGCCGAGCTGGTGTACGGCACACCCTTGGTAGTCCCAGGAGAGTTCATACCAGCCGCAAGGCGTCAAGAGGAAGAACCCGCAGCAGTTCTGGACAGACTACGCGAACGGCTCGGCAACCCGGCCCCGTACCGACTTCACAGCACGGACAGATCCCGACCTGCGTACCCAAAGACCTGCAGAACTGAAAGTTTGTATTCATACGAAAGGACGCACACCGGGCACCGCTACTTCGGCCGTACGAGGGGCCGTTCATGGTGATCAGGAACAACGGTTCCACCTACGTTCTGAACACTGGGGAGAAAGAGGAGGTTTTCACGGTGGACCGACTCAAACCGGCCCATGTGGACTTGGCGCAGCCGGTCGAGGTTCAGGCTCCGCAGCGCAAAGGCAGACCGCCCAACCAGAGACTGATCCAGACTGTGGACATTGGGGGTGTATCGCCGCTTCTGGGGGGGTGGAGGGTTATGTGGCGACCCACTTTCTACACAAGCGAACCGGCTCACAAAATAGCCCGCGTGTGGGGACAGACTTTTCTAATACACCCTGACGTCATTTCCGCCTGGAGAGTGCTGGATGGGAACTGCTTAAAAGCCAGTGCCGCGAAGTTTGAATAAACGAGTCTCGAGTACGACTTATAGACTGCGTGTCGTTCTTTCTAGCTCTGTGTGTAACACAAGGCTACACTCCACATTTAGAAACACAGAAACATAGAAAGTAGGTGCAGAAGTAGGCCATTCGGCCTTTCGAACCTGCACCGCCATTCAGTACGATCATAGCTGATCATCCAACTCTGAACCCTGTACCTGCCTTCTCTCCATACCCCCTAATCCCTTTAACCACAAGGGCCTTATCTAACTCCCTCTTCAATATAGTCAATGAACTGGCCACAACTGTTTCCTGTGGCAGAGAATTCCACAGATTCACCACTCTCTGTGTGAAGAAGTTTTTCCTCATCTCGGTCCTAAAAGGCTTCCCCTTTATCTTCAAACTGTGGCCCCTCGTTCTGGACTTCCCTAACATCGGGAACAATCTTCCTACATCTAGCCTGTCCAATCCCTTTAGAATTGTATACGTTTCAATAAGATCCCCCTCAATCTTCTAAATTCCAGAGAGTATAAGCCTAGCCGATCCAGTCTTTCATCATATGAAAGTCCTGCCATCCCAAGAATCAGTCTGGTGAACCTTCTTTGTACTCCCTCTATGGCAAAAATGTTTTTCCTCAGATTAGGGGACCAAAACTGTACACAAAACTCTAGGTGTAGCCTCACCAAGGCCTTAGACAACTGCAGTAGTACCTCCCTGATCCTGTTCTCGAATCCTCTTGCTATGAATGCCAGCATACCGTTCGCCTTTTTCACCGCCTGCTGTACCTGCATGCCCACTTTCAATGACTAGTGTACAATGACAACCAGGTCTCGTTGCACCTCCACTTTTCCTAATCGGCCACCATTCAGATAATAATCTGTTTTCCTGTTCTTGCCACGAAAGTGGATAACCTCACATTTATCCACATTAAATTGCATCTGCCATGCATTTGCCCACTCACCTAAGCTATCGAAGTCATCCTGCATCCTCTTAGCATCCTCCTCACAGCTAACACTACCACCCAGCTTCGTGTCATACGCAAACTTGGAGATGCTGCATTTAATTCCCTCAACCAAGTCATTAATATATATTGTAAACAACTGGGGGTCCCAGCACTGAGCCTTGTGGTACCCCACTAGTCATTGCCTGCCATTTACCGGCATCTTGCGAACATTTTCCCAAATGATTACCGTAATAGAATGTGTGTTAGGAGTATGAGTTTTGTCCTTCGCTGTATAATTTAACACCGTACTATTATCCCTCATGCACTTAACTTTACACTGATACCTCAAAGTTCAAAGTCTAAGGTACAATTTATTGTCAAAGTACATAGAATTCTCACGACTCCGGGTTTTAACAGCGGGCGTTACCTTTTTAAATCGACTCCTTTGCTCCTCAACTGACTCAACGTCAAGCAGTTCCTTCCATTTTTTTTTCCTTCTGTAGTTCTAGCTTCATCTGCAAAAACTTCGTCTTAATAAAGTTCAATTTCATGGTGTTGGCTTTTATTGAGATACTCTCCGAAAAAAAGTAAAAAAAACTTCAAGCCTTTCAATATTATGACCACTGCTCCGAAAGGCTCAACCCCACCGTACTCAAAATTCTATAAGGACTGTTACAGGATTTCAATTCTAGACAGAGTTCGCTCTTGTTGGTGCAACAAGATACTGTGTCAAAAAAAAACAATAACCATACAGACCTGTTAATTGCATCTGATAACCGGAGAGTAGTGCAATGTCTAGGTACTGCAGAGAAAAGGAAATTAATTGGACCGTGTCCGTATGCGAACATATCAAAAAGCTATAAAACATAGAGGCTTTATAAAGACTCAGAATTACCTCCTTAACATTCGGCTTTGCCGAAAATACAAGGATAGGAAAGCAAGAGAAGAATTTTAAAAATCCAGTAAGTTGATTTTGGGTATTAGCAGAGCATACCAAATGTAGACTTGCCAACCAAATGTAACCAAATGAGCGGCAAGCATAAAAAAACACACAGAAGAACGTAAGAAATAGAAATAGAAGCAGGCGTGAGCCATTCCTTACAATGTAAAATCTAAACAACCTTGTTTTAAATATATTTACTGGAGTAGTCTGTACTGCTTCATTGGACAGACAATTCTGCAGATTCACCACTCTCTGGGAAAAGCAGTTCCTCCTCATCTCCGTCCTAAATCTACATTGCTGAATCGTGAGGCTATGTCGCCAAGCTCTAGTCTCATCTACCAGTGGAAACAACTTTCCTGCCTCTATCTTATCTATCCCTTTCACAGTATTATATGTTTCTATGGCGCGTAACTCCAGGCCAGAGTCTTCAAAATAAAACCTGAAAAGGATGAAAAAAGAAACATTAAAGATAGAACTGCTGTAAAGCTGTTTCCGAAGATGCAAGCAAAGCAGTCTCCGTTCGGCGCCATCAACCTAACCTCCTCTCTCCGATTATAAGGGAGGTGTCACACTAAAGGAATATATCTTCACTGCATCACGAAGGCGTTAAAGACCATACTTCCGGATTGGAGGTGCGTGAGGCAAAGGTCCCATTACAGTGTCCAAATTTGTTACTTCAACGGTGGTAATAGTGATTATTAAGCCAGATACTATACAACAAATAGTTCATTTAGTCTCAACCCTACCTTTGTTCAGTGTCTGGAGGTGAGAGCACGTTTAATCGTTGGAGAGTTGCTCACGTGGTGACCTCATGATTTCAATATGCTGAATATTTACATGCGTACGGTACAAAACTACCAGCGTCCCTTTGCTTCAGACTCGAAATGATGTCTTAAATGTTGTATGATTCTAATTATAGATTATTTGCTGACTGTTCAACACTTAAAAGTATGGCATGCTCTGCGATAGTTTTAAGTGTGAACGCATTGAGAATGTTAAATATTGCACTAGCCCTGGATATTTGTGAGTTTAGCTGAAAGAGGAACAGATGTAATGCGTGTGTGAATGAACGGAAGGCAGTCGTGTGATTGTTAGGATTTTATTGAAAAGATGTTTGAATTAATCGTGTCCTTCACAATAGGATCGCAATGTCTGCAAATGTCTGCTTCATCGGTTGAAGTAAATTTGCAGGAACATGTGGGGAATTCAGAGACATATTTCCTTACCGAAGTTTAATAAAGTCTTCGTGCTTAGGGCGGCAATGACCCACATCTGGTTTCCCTTTGTACTTTAGAATATTTGATAAGGATTTTCACTTTCGGAATTACGGCCAACAGTTTTAAAGGAAGAATTTGTTTTGTCTTACCTGCGTACTTAGATAGTGTTCTTTTGTTTGTTTGTTTTGGTATTGAGTTCAGAGGGAGACACCATTTCCACACTGTCCATGTGAAATCAAGGTTAAACTGATCGAGATATGTATGTATCCATTCCGTGTGGGATAAACCCGCTGTTGAAAGGCAAATTACATTAAGACAAATTCGTGCACACTTGAATTGGGAATTTGAAATTTGATGCAATCTTAGCATTAGCCCTGCAATAAGTACACGGGATTTCAGTTTAGGTTGCGTGAAGTTTCAGTCCGGATTTAGTGTTTTGCTTTCATCATCAGCCCTTACTCAGTAATTTATCCAAGTGCTGAAGGACGGTCAAAGTAACGTCACTCTCATAACACTGTAATAGCAGAGTCTATATGTAGTTGCAAAGTGTACTAAAGATTATACCTTCCTTGCGGAACATCTCCATCCACCGCCAAATCGGCCTTCCGTTGCTAGCCAGGTCTGAATCTCTGCAGTCAGGATTCACTAGATCCCAGGCCATCTGACGTTCTAAATGCGTGCACCATGAGGAATCCAGTCAAACACCTTATCAACTGATGTACCTCAGATAGACTGTTCTGACTTCATCTGCCTATTTTTTCACTGTTTCATTGAATTTATTCTGGCTCATAAGGGACGACCTACCCTCACAAAACCATGCTGAATATCCCCAACCAGGATACGTTTCTCCAGATGCTCATAAAATCTGTCTGTAAGAAATCAGTCATATAGTTTTCCCACCACCGACCTGTCACTCACTGGCCTGTAACTCTCAGGACTACATAATATTTCTTACAAAAAGGAATAACATTTGCCATTCTCTGTGGCCAGTGATGACGCAAATGCCATGTCCCAGCACATCTGTCCTTTTTCCCTGTATCCACATTCATCTTGTCGCAATCACTGCTGAATATCGAAGTGAAGCATCAGTGAGGACCTTCACTGACTCCTTGCACTCCAGACACATGCTTCCTTTTTTTTTTCTATCGCTGATCTCTCCCACTCTCTATCTCGTCATCCTCCTGTTTTACACCTACCTTAATGTGGCTCTCCGAGGCCTTATCATGTCCCCTTCTAACTCTTCTAAGTTCATTGTTAAATTTCCTCCTGGCTACATTGTGACTTTCAACAGTCCTCTTTGATCCTTCGTTCCGAAACCTTGAATATATTTATTTCTTCTACTTGAAGATGTTTTCGTTATCTCTTATCAACCAGCGTTACATTACACGGTCATCCGTTACCCAACTCAACGCAGCAAGCCTATAATGAACCCCAATCTAGTGTTCCATTCACAATCTCCATATCGCTGTTGTGCATTTCAAGGATCAAATCACATCCCAAATTCCGCTACCAAGTTCCTACCCAATAGCATCTATTAAATACATCCCATACCATCTCCTCCTACTCCAGTTACAGATATTAGTAAATATCGAATAGTTGTGCAGTATCGTTCTGAAATGCTGACCCACGGAGAGATCAGTTACCTGATTTGTTACCTGATCTGTTTGACTTTCCAGTACTAGATCTAGGATGGACTGTTCGGTAGTCCGCCTGCCCGCTTACTGTGATAGGACCCCTCCCGGACTTAACCGAGAAATTCTGTAACATCTGAGCCTTTGTAACCAGAGGAAGTGCCCATGAATATTAGTGAAGGTTAAGTTGCGTGTGACAACAGCTGTCCTAAAATGGTACCGGTCCAAAATCTATCTCCCGATCTGTCACTGTCTGTGTGTGTTGTTTTCGTTTTGGTGATGGGAGTTCTGTACAGAATACTCTCAAACGAGTGTTTGCTCCCTTCCTACTTCTGAGTTCCACTCACAGTCTATGAACATAGAATCCCACCGCAGTGTCCTCCCTTTCCGCAGCTATGATATTATCACACTCTCCATGTGTTTAAAAGGCTTTCCGTTTAATCTCCTTTCCCCGACTATGAGCATTTTGAAACATCTGAACCTCAAAAAGTCCGGAAGTCATTCCTCCACTTGTGATTGAATTTACTTTATTTCTTACAACTTTCACATACATGACGAATAAAAATCCTTTGGTTACGTCTCCGTCTAAATGTGCAATGTGCGATCCTAGTAATTGATAATAATTTATAATAAACAGAACAGTCAATGTAACATAGAAAAAGCACTCAAATCAGTGTGAGTTAATCAGTCTGAAGGCCTAGTAACTGAAGCTGTCCCGCAGCCTGTTGGTCCTGGCTTTTATGCTGCGGTACCGTTTCCCGGATGATTGCCAAGTCTCTGTGATAGTTTGGAATTCATCCGTTTCAGGATGACCAGACACATCAATGTCTGAATTCTTGACCTATTTGCCAAATCTACTAATTTTAAAACTGTTTTATTCGAAAGCTCAGCGGATTTGGAAATGGAGTGCGAGTTATCTACACAGATGACCATTTAATGTAAACACATATTTCATTCCATTCTTCAATTCTTTTCTAAATTTCCTGTGTCAGTGCATAGATACACGTATTGGTGCACATACTCAGAATTTGCAACATGAACCCAAACTGTTGCAATATATATACTGGGGAAGTCACGTATCTGTCCTCATAAAAATGGTTTTCCACTTGCCATCTCAGTGAATGAGCTAAATAGGGCATCCAAAATAAGATGAAATTAGCTGATATCGCAAACAATAAAATCATTGATTTTCTGCGGTTCTCCACCTCCGTATCCTTCTGACAATCACTGCTTTTCCGAAGCCCTCTGCGGACTCTATTTGCCACAATTATATGCCTTACTGTTAACCCATTGAACGCTAGAATTAAGCCGATTGGTAGCAATGGTGTTAAAATGCTGTCCAGCAATTTCCACCCGGGTAAAGTAGCGTATTCACGAGTGAACACGCAACGCCACGGCATGTTATCAATAATGACGAATGGTTTAACGGCAAAGTAAAACGGGACACTTCTCCCGCAGCTCACTATAACCACCGTCACCACAATCACCGTTGCTGTTCTCTCGGTGCAGTATCGTTCCCCGAGCTTTCGACAACATATTGCGATGAAACAGTCGAAGGTAAAGCTGACCGCAAACCAAACAGAACAGTCCATCGTTGCAACCCTAAATACAGCTATCAGAGAGCATACAGGAGTGATGAGCAGGGATCTGGAATAAATGTAGATATTGCTGGTCTGTTCCACTAAAGCGAAAACTACAACCACCATCAGATCCGCTGTTGCCATTCCAACCAGGTAACGGGTGATGCATTTGGAGAGTCCGCATTTTCCCCGAGATAGGATCACAATCGCCGTTAAATTAACTACAAGAAATTAGAAACAAAGGGGATTATCGCTAGCTGCAACTGTCTGAATGTCACAGTAATATCTGAAGGCATATATCACAATAAAACACGCTGTACGCATATTCTTCTGAGCATGTAAATAAGATCGAGAACAAAATTCCAGGGACATTTCATAATAAAAAGTTAACCGCCCATCCGACTTTATCTGCGGCTTGTGAAAGGATTGATGAATTTTGTTTTCTGGATTAGCAGAGATGGGGTGCTTGATTCTTTGACACTGACAAGTGTACTGCAGCGATTGGTGTTATGTCCGTTGTTATTTAACATGTATTTTAATGACTTAGATGTCGATGTAGAAAACTGAATCAGAAATAAATTCGCACGAATCCTAGGTTGGGGACGTTGTTACTGCCAGGAACTCTATCCAAGCTTGTGGCTTGATGTTGACTGGCTGGAAAATGGGTTGAAAATGGCAGATCGAATTTAATAGAGACAAGTATGAGTTCGTCTGCATTGTGAAGGATAGATACAACAGATTAAGAAGCACATTGAAGAGGTGGGATTTAGTGTGCAGAAGGAGTCCTGGGAATACAGATCGATAATTCCAGGAAAGCAGAGTCACGGGCAGATCGGCTTGTATTGAGCTCTAATCACATTGACCTTCACAGTCACACGCATAAATATTGCTGGTGAACGCAGCAGGCCAGGCAGCATTAATAGGAAGTGGTACAATTGACGTTTCGGGCCGAGACCCTTCGTCAGGATATCCAATTTGCCCATCAACTTTTCAGCGCTTAGATTCAACCCCACACTTCTGTCTTCTCCTATCACTTTAGATCTCTCCCTCCCCCTCCTACTTTCAATTCTCCTACTATCTCTTCTTTCAGTTCGTCCTGACGAAAGGTCTCGGCCCGAAACATCGACTGTACCTCTTCCTAGAGATGCTGCCTGGCCTGCTGCGTTCACCAACAACTTTGATGTGTGTTGCTTGAAATACCAGTATCTGAAGATTTCCTTGTGTTTGCGACCTTCACAGTCAGTTCACTGAGTACAGGAGTTGGTACGTTATGTTGAAGCTGTACAACACGCTGGTGAGGCCGTAGATAGATTATCGGGGACTGCTTCGGCCACGTACCTACCGTTTTACAATGTCAATTATCTTCAAAGTGTGTAGCGATATTTAGAAATCAAGAATTCTGGAACTGAGGACAAGAGTTAGAAGGAAATGTTGAATTGGAATTTATTCCCTTGGCAGCAGGAAAATGAACAGATATCTTACGGAATCAAACACATTTGTGAGAGTTACGGGCAGGGTGATTGGTTGCAGATTTTCCCCATCCTCTCAGTGAATCTAAAACTAGTTCATAGGTGTGGGGTGAAAGGTGAAATATGCAAGAGGGGTGCGTGCTAAAGCTAACTCGCTAAGAGGGTCGAGGAGTGTGGAAGGATCTGCCAGCGTAAGTGGTAGATGCGGACTCAATTGTATCATTTCAGTGAAGGTTCTCTATGTAAGTGCATAACAGACGGACCGAGGGTGCAGATAAATGGGGCGAGGCGAAGGATTACAGAGGGATGATCCAGATGGGTGGAATATCCTACTTCTTTGTAGTAATGATCTATGACTCCATGACTATCTCTGTCCCATTTCCCCATTGTGTCCTCTAATTTTGCTCTTCGTCACCAATTTATGTATGTGCGGAACTGTGGATGTGTTCAAATTCACATTTCAAACACACTACCTTCTCCTGTTGCAGTTCATCACTCTGTGCCTATTGGGGAACTCATACCGATGAGCGGCTCTCGGCTTATTGGGGTGGGGGGGGGGAGTCCCTCCAGTCTGTATCCATTGTGGAACTGGCATCGCTGTGCGGCCCTGTGATCACCCTGGGATGACTCAACTCTCTGTATCCATTGGTATCGATGAGCAGCCGTCGGCCACCCTGCATCCATTGTAGAACTCGTACTGTGCGTGGCTCCCGGCTCATTTGAGAATATCTCAGCGCTGATACACACTTTCCGCTCTTACACTTTCAATACCATTTGTGAGGCTGACTGCGCCAAGCTCACCGTTGCACTCACAATTTCTTGTGAATTATTTTCATCCATAACTCGTGAATAGCTTTTCTTTTTTTTTTTTTTGCCATAGCTGTTCACTCAATTCCTACTCCGCTATTGCATTGCCAACTGCGCCATTAATCAATACATCAGATTAATTGATTAAAACATCCATGCTAGCACTGGTATTGTTTACTTCTGCGGCATATGCGTTTATTATGTCTCCAGTCACTCCTCAGAGGGAATCGAATAACTTCTGTACGATTGAAGCTTTGAGGTAGATAGAATAACAGTGACGTGCGGACAAATAATTCTCGGCAAAACATGTGTCTGACTCGCACAGGATCTCTGAGGTGGCGAGGTTTCCCTGCAACTGTGGTCATTGCTCCAGACTCTGGAGATGCTGTCCAGACGATCACTACACTGCATACACAGAGCCGAATGAAAGGTCATAAAGTGGAGTTCCTTTTCTGGATGGTTCCAATAATCCTGTGACTTGCTGATGACCTATTTCCTCGTTCAGTGGGCAATATTCCATCATTCCTCTTGTTATGTGCCCTGTGTAGACGGAAAGTAGGATATTTTAAGAGGCGAGTTACAGATCGAGTCTCCAGCCTGAAACTGTTCCACTTGTTGCAAGGCAGTCTGAAACTCAATTTATCAACCAGCCTGGGAATCAGTGGATTCCATGGATACATACGTGCCGCATATCCATTTGGATCGGAATACAGAGAATTGTTTACAAATCCATTCGCTAATCCAAAGGCCGCAGATTTTAGGCGGTGACTGCAAACGATGGTGTTCCACAATGCCGCACCCCATCTACATTGGGTCTCACCAATGTGGGGCTGTCATACCGGCAGAACCCGATATAAAGGATTGACCTGGATGGACGGATTTCCGTGAATGGTAGCTGGTGAGGGAGGAGGTGTAGATGCTGGTGCGACACTTGTAATGCTTGCAGGGATAAGCGCCAGGATGGAGATCAGTCGGAAGGGAGGTGGGAAAGGGATTGTTGTGTAAAGCGATACCTGCAGATTGCGGAAAAGGCGGTGGAGGTGGAGTGAGGGATGTTGTTGCGGAAAAATCTCAGGAGCAGCAGACAGAACAAATCAGGCCGATTCAGAAAATTGTTTCAGACTAAGGGATTGTATTTATACCTTATATAACGGAGAACTTCTTTTCCTAAAAGCGGTGTTCAGAAGCTCTGGTTAGCTTTCAGACACGCTTCATTATACAGACACTGCGAACGTGACTAAACGCACTTAACAATCACATTGCTTGACGATGAAATTACGCCTAAAATGTAACAAACAACGTGACTTTGGACTTGGCCTAAATTTCAACAACAGCATTACGTAAGTCCGGCGCCATAACATTTTTCTTTAGACATTATCGACGACTTTCAGTTAAACTCTAAAAGCAAGGACTTTAGCTGAATTTTAAGAGCATTCATAAACTATTAGATTAGCCTTTACATATCCAATGACTCTTAAATTCTTCCACAATTCCCTCCTTGTTGATCCTTTCACATGGACACTCCTCATGAGGTATTTCCTACTCTTCCTCATAGGCGGGTTTCATATCCCTCTGGAGAGGGTCTTTCTTTGCCAGGATGTATCTCCTCTCTCCATCAGTTTCGCGACTGCGCATTTCTCTCATCATCTGGGGTATCATAGGGACATTTTCAGGTCGGAGTAAGGCTCTTTTCAATAACTGGTAACAACACAATCGTAATGCTCCACACACACTGCACCCTAAAACACATGCCATTGCCACTATAATTATGCTATGGGTAATCCAGCTTCCCCAGCCAGAAGACCATCCCTCTATTATTTCCCACCATTTCATTCCTGAACCAAAATTCTTAAGCTGTTTGATTATCTTTCTAATCTCCTCAATTTTTCCTCTTATGTGTTGAATAAAGTCAGTTATGTTTTCTGAGGCATCGGGAAAATAAGTACAACATTCCTGCCCCACCACGGCGCATGTCCTTCCTGTTTCGGCTAAGAGTAGGCCCAGGTCTATTCTATTTTGCAAGGCTACCATTCTACGGGCAACTACTTCTGTTGTTAGGTCTTTCACTTGCTTCTGCATGTCAGTTAAGGCATCAGCAGTGTCATTGGCCATTTTCTCTAGAGCGGCTGCCATATTAATACTTTCTCGCGAATTTCGGGTCACACTATATGAGGGAAATGCTACCATCCAAACCCTTTCACTTTCCGTTATCCCTCGCTTACTTCGCCTTAAATAAGGGTGTTGCGACATATCTTTTATAGGATGCATGGAGGGCACTATATAGGCCAAACAACAGCAGCCCGTCCAATTTCCTCCGGGACACATTCCCATTTTCACCTGGCGGCCCAAGAAACCAAGGATAAGCTCTTTCCCCACATACGGCCTCTGTTCAGTACAAGAGCTATTACCCAAAATGTCCCATTTTACCCCGCCGTATTACAATAACAAATTCCATTTACAATTTTCTGTGCATTTACTAACTCAAAGGAGGGCACCTTTTTTTTCCCCCCTCCGTCGGGGTACGGAGGAACCATCCTTTGAAGCAGATACATCCAAAATCCCCTTCACTGACATCACAGTCCTTTATCATCTTCTGCCAATCCCTTGATTCAAAGTTGGAAAAGGATGTGTTAAATTGGTGCAGAAGTCTCACAGAAAGCATTTCGCTTCCGTTCAGCGTGGCCCATTCCAGGGACATTCCCTGGGCGGCATGCTGAGGTATCTTTATACACCCAACAAGAGTCCAACTCTTCATTTTGTTGACTGGCATAAGTGTGACATACAGACAAAAACAGGAATTTTTGGATAAGGCCATACAAATGCTCCCCAGCATCAGTCCCCATAAAAGCATCTGACTTGTCAGCTTGATAGCTTTCTGTTTTTCAACTCCTGGTGCAGTTTGCACCTAGTAGCGTGAATCCATTCTTCTTTACCGTCAACCTTCGGGCTTTTAGCAGCACTGGGTAGGGGCCTTCCCACCTGGGAGAGAAAGAATCTTTATTCATTGATCTCACATATATTCTTTCTGCTGGATTAACGGATACATGTCGCCTTCAGTTAAAAGTGCCTGGGCTTGCCGGAACCTCTCATACAATTTCCCCGTCTTCTGACACAATGCTTGTGCATATTTCAGTGTCTTCTCATCATTCCATATCAGCACTTACTTTTCTGGGGTCATGGGGGCTTAGTTCCTGTTGTCATAGTCCGCCCCACCAAAATTTCATGAGGGGTAAGTTCTTTATTTCTATTCTTCTGATTTTCGCAAAGTGTACGTTCCTGGAGTCATTGCCTATGGCGGTCTGAGACGGTTTTGCTGACAAACTTTTGTCAAAGCCGCTTTTATTTTCCTGTTTGCTTTTTCCACCATACCTAAGCACTGAAGCTAATAGGGGATATGGAATTTCTACTGCAACCCCAAGGCTTCCTCCAGTCCCTGCACTTCGCAATTGTAAAATAGGTTCCCCTGTCACTACTTAACCCCAGGGGAATTCCAAATCTAGGTATAATTTCCGGTTGGGGCAAGTGATCAAATCTAGTGTGTGTCTTTCCTCTATTGTTTTGCTGGCAAACTAAACAAGTTCGTGCTATCTTCTTGACAGTTACTGTTATCCCTAGGGCATACCATTGATTAGTGAGGGCATGCTGCATCCCTCATTTGCCCATGCGAGCCTGGCCATATGCCGGGCGAACCAGGGGCAAATATAAACTATGAAGGTACACTACTCGGCCGTCTGGGTGACGCCATAGCCCGGTATTCTGGTAACATGCAGATTTGCTCCAGGCATAATTCTCTTGCTGTGAGGCAAGATTTTGCTTTTCCTGCAACTGCCGGACGTCCATACAGACAGGGAGCTCCTTCCCTCCCGATTCAGCCCGAGGGGTCTGCAGCACAGGTTGTCGCTGAAGGGCTACCTGTTTTGCTACCATTTCTTCAAACCGATTTCCCTTGGAGCCTTCATTCTCGGCTGAGGCGTGTGCCTCGCACTTAATTATTACTAAAGTCTGTGGCAACTGTATAGCTTCTAAAAGGCTCAGAACGAAGGAGGCGTGTTTAATCGCTTTCCCCGACGAGGTGATAAATCCTCCATTTTTCCACAATTGCTCAAAGTCTTGTGCTATCCCAAACGCATAACATAAGTCAGAATGAACATTGACAGCTTTTCCTTAGGCCAAAATTAAAGCAAGCTCTGGTAATGACACAGAGTTCTGCTGCCTGCGCTGATGATCCTATTGTCCAGGTATAAGCTTCTAGTATCTCGTGGGCAGTTACTATAGCATACCCTGACAGCAACAGATCTTCTCTTGGGCGGTGCAAAGAGCCATTTGTGAAAAGAATTTGTGACGAGAATACACATAAAATTAAGATGTTTGCTGGCCTGGGTTAGCATCAGTGACATCAGCAAGTGGTCTGCCACCTGCCCTCAGGGGAAGGAGAGATAAGGAACAATGGAGCAGCGTCTGGAGATGTGTAATGAAGGAACGGGGGAGAGAGAGCTGTCTGGAGCGGCTCCCCCTCTTTGAACCTTGAACTGTTTGAAGTGATGGATAGGCGATACCCCAGCAGGGGGATAAAAAGGGACCGGTTTGCCAAGGCATCACACACACGCCACCCGAGGTAACGAGACCCTGGAAGCGGTACGTTCCTCACGAGTCGGTGGGGGGTACCGGACAACGCCCAGGGTGGAAAGGTACGATCAGCGGGAACCCGGTGTGTGTCCGCCCTTGCCTGGGTGCCGGGTTCACTGCAGAGGATCGACCGCATCTGGAGGAGGGGTCACAGTCGGTGACCTCAGGTGACATCACTAAGGACCCGCCCGGAAGCTGCTTGTGAGCCATCTCGCCGGTCTGTGAGTGAAGCTGTGCTGAATGATCAGTTGTTCCTGTTCTATCTGTCTCTCTTCCCCACGTTGTCCATCGCCATGGCAACGATTACTGCGAATTGAACTACTAAACTGGACTGAACTTTGGGTCACTTTGAAATTTGGTCATTTACCCCAAGACAACGATAGAGCTTGATTGATGCTGTTATCTTAATTCTGTGCACATGTGTGTTTATCATCGCTGAACTGTTGCATTTATTATCCTTTCGATTACTGTGTTGCTTGTTTCTTTAATAAAACTTTCTTAGTTCTAGTACTCCAGACTCCAACTGAGTGATCCATTTCTGCTGGTTTGGCAACCCAGTTACGGGTACGTAACATAAGTGGGGTTCTCGTCCGCGATTTTGAACGCTAAATTTGGGACGGAGTAAATTGATTGGGTTAAAATTCCCGAAAGAAAGAAAAGACAAACAGCAGAAATGGAGGCTGTGGAATTTATAAAGGCGCCGACCTTGGAGGCATTAGAGGATGCCAGGAAATCGGAATTGGTAGCTGTGGCCAAACGGTTGAATCTTGCTAAGGTGAAGTCGACAATGAGGAGAGAGGAGATAGACAGAGCTATTGTAGAGCACTATGTATCTAAAGGTGTGTTTCCCCAAGGTGAGCTGGGGGTGGTGTCTATTGAAAAACCTGCTGGAGACGCGGTACAGGTACAGCTTGAAAAACTGAGACTCGAGCACGAGTGCCGGGTACGGCAGTTAGAACACGAAGAGAAGGAGAGAGAGTTAGAAAGGCAAGAGAGAGAAAGACAGTTGGAGAGAGAGGAGAAAGAGAGGCAATGGGATAGAGAAGAGAGAGGGAAACAGAGGGAAAGGGAATTTGAGCTGGAGAAGTTAAAGATAAGGGCCGAGCAGGGGCTCGTGCCGAACCAAGGTGGAGGGTTCCGGGCGGCCCTGGAGGTTAGGCTGGTTCCCCCATTTGACGATACCGACATGGATCTGTACTTTCTCCACTTCGAAAAAGTGGCTATAAGTCAGGACTGGCCGAGGGATAAGTGGGTTGTTTTACTTCAGAGTGTACTGAAAGGGAAGGCCCAAGAAGCTTACTCAGCTTTGTCCGCGGAAGATGCCCAGAGGTATGAGGTGGTGAAAGAGGCCATCCTCAGGATTTATGAGTTGGTCCCGGAGGCATACCGGCAGAGGTTCCGGAATGCGAGGAAGCAGTGGGACCGCACGTATTTGGAGTTTGCCCGTGAGATGCAGACATATTGTGAGCGTTGGTGCGCCTCGAAGGGGGTAGAGGGGGATTATGACAGACTGCTACAACTGATCCTGATTGAGCAGTTTAAAGGTTGTGTCCCTGAGGGTATGAGACCCTACCTCGATGAAAAAGAGGCAGCCACGTTAGTCGCAACTGCTAAGTTAGCGGATGAGTATGCGTTGACGCATAAAATGAAGTTTGCCCCGAGTAAAGGCTACCAGAAGGGTAGTCAGGACGGAGGGGAGAGTCCGCCGGAAAAGTCAGAAAGGAAGCCGGGGACTAGTGAAAAGGATAAGGTAGAACGGGAGCAGTCTGGTAGGAAGTCTCCTGGGGTCGTCTGTTATAATTGTGGGAAAGTCGGACACTTTGCGTCCAGGTGCTTTGCCCCAAGGAAGGAGATGGGGAAAGGAAAAGCGGAAATTTTGAATGGCTGTATCGAGCTGTTAAGCGAACCGCTAGGGAAGGACAGGTCTGAAAAAGTCCAGGAAGGGCGCGAGAGGTTTATCTCGGCCGGACTGGTGTCAGTGAAGAAGAGGTTAAACCCAGTTCCAGTGCGGATCTGGAGAGACACGGGAGCGTGTCAGTCACTAATACTGAAGAGTGTATTAGAGTTTAGCTCAGAGACCCAGACTGGGGAGGTAGAGGTCAAAGGTGTTGGGGAAGGGACAGAGTCAGTCCCTTTGCACCAGATACACTTACAGAGCAACCTGGTCTCTGGACTAGTCACGATCGGGGTGAGGTCCGAATTACCGATGAAAGACGTGGAAGTCTTGCTCGGTAATGACATCGCCGGAGGAATCGTGTTCCCAGTCGTGAGATTGACAGGTCAGCCTGCCAGCATTGACTCACAGGTTCATCACGGGCCCGCGATCGTGAATTTAGCTGAACCATTTCTGCCAACCTTGTATGAGACAAGGGGTAGTGAGGGAGCTGGGACGGACGTAGCAGTAGCCAGGAAAGAATTTGTGCAGACGCAGGAGCGAGACGAGGGGCTGATGGTTTTTGCAGAGACAGCTCTCTCTGACACAACCTTGACAAGGGAACTAGTAGGCTATTGTGCGGAGGAGGAAGTGCTAAAAGGGAAATCAAGTACAGTATCCGCAGATGAGGAGTGGGGGGTGGTGCAAAAGAGTTATGGGGATGAGGTTTTTAACATGGCCCACGAGGTACCCCCCGGTGGACATTTTGCGGTGCTGGAGGAAACAGTTGGTGGAATCATGAAAGAGATTTACCGGCTGCCCATAGGGAAGAATGTTATTGATCATGACCGACGCGAACTGAGACGGTCACCGGCTTTTGATATGCTAACAAACCTAGTCGGTGTTAGCGTGGAAATCAATGAAGCTAAGGGCCCCCTGATAAGAGGAAAAAAACATTTTGAAAAGATTAGGATGGGATCGATCAGATGGGAGAAGGCTATTGTTTTGGCCAGGTCTACTGATAAGGTCTCTCCCTTAATCCCCGAACAAAGCAAATCTTTAGAAGTAATTAAACGACTCGCGCACCCGTGTGTTTGATTGTCCCGAGGAAATGCAAAGAACTGGGATGTTGGGTGATGTCTGTTACAATAGGGCAGCCTAGTAAAGAACACTCATATATATTGAGTAATTCAGTGACTAAAGGGCTGATGAACACAGAGGTGTGTATTGGCAATTTAATACGGCTGTCTGAAGCCAGCTTGATAGTGAACCTTGAAAAAAATGAATTCGGCCACACGAGGGTCACTTACCTGGGAATTGTGGTGACACAGGGGCAGCTGGCAGCGATGCAAGCTACAGTGCAGGCTATCGCTGACCTCCCAACCCCGACAGACAAGAGGGCCCTCAGAAGGCTCTTGGAGATGGTGGGGTACTGCAGGAAGTGTTGCAATAACTCTGCGGTCAATACCCGTCCCCCTCCTACTAAGCCCTTGCGAGAGAAAACTGAGTCGGAATGGGACGACCCTTGTTATTGTGGTCCGGGACAAAACCAAATGAGAGGTTACATTGGTCGCAATTCATCAGTGTTTTTGGCCACTATGAAGTTTGCTGAGTTGGAGCCTGGTCTAAGGGATTATTAATAACACGTGTAAAAGGAACAGAAAATGTGATGACTGTCTGTCAAGGTGTTGACAGCTTCACACTCGCTGTGTTAGCCAAATAGCTGTTAAAGATGTATATTTGTGTATGTATCAAATAATGTATTCATGTTTGTAATTTTTACCTCCCGGTAAAAATCCTTAAAGGGGGGAAGTGTGACGAGAATACACATAAAATTAAGATGTTTGCTGGCCTGGGTTAGCATCAGTGACATCAGCAAGTGGTCTGCCACCTGCCCTCAGGGGAAGGAGAGATAAGGAACAATGGAGCAGCGTCTGGAGATGTGTAATGAAGGAACGCGGGAGAGAGAGCTGTCTGGAGCGGCTCCCCCCTTTGAACCTTGAACTGTTCGAAGTGATGGACAGGCGATACCCCAGCAGGGGGATAAAAAGGGACCGGTTTGCTAAGGCGACACACACACGCCACCCGAGGTAACGAGACCCTGGAAGCGGTACGCTCCTCACGAGTCGGTGGGGGGTACCGGACAACGCCCAGGGTGGAAAGGTACGATCAGCAGGAACCCGGTGTGTGTCCGCCCTTGCCTGGGTGCCGGGTTCACTGCAGAGGATCGACCGCATCTGGAGGAGGGGTCACAGTCGGTGACCTCAGGTGACATCACCAAGGACCCGCCCGAAAGCTGCTTGTGAGCCATCTCGCCGGTCTGTGAGTGAAGCCGTGTCTGAATGATCAGTTATTCCTGTTCTATCTCTCTCTCTTCCCCCATGTTGTCCATCGCCATGGCAACGATTACTGCGAATTGAACTACTAAACTGGACTGAACTTTGGGTCACTTTGAAATTTGGTCATTTACCCCTAGACAACGATAGAGCTTGATTGATGCTGTTATCTTAATTCTGTGCACATGTGTGTTTATCATCGCTGAACTGTTGCATTTGCTATCCTTTCGATTACTGTGTTGCTTGTTTCTTTAATAAAACTTTCTTAGTTCTAGTACTCCAGACTCCAACTGAGTGATCCATTTCTGCTGGTTTGGCAACCCAGTTACGGGGTACGTAACAAATTAAATGAGTGTTATTAATAGGTTAGCTTCTCAGATCTGGTGGGGGAGCAGTAGTAGCTTCCACTACGAGCAAACAGTCATGGTCACATCCATCCTGCTGCATATAGTAATGGAACAAAAGTAGCTGGATCAATCGCCGGAGATCGTTGGTACGTATAGTTGGATCGAGAGAGAAGAATCACCTCATAGCCTGTCCTTCTGGCCGTGGTAAAATGCTGAGGAGCAGCTGAATTCAACAGTAGCATTACGGCATGGGGGACTATCACAGTGTACTGGTGATCCAATACAATATGAATAGATTTTCTACTATTACATTTAGATCATGGAAGGCTTTCTCCCTTTAAGGTGTCCATTCCACAATGAGAGGCTCCGCTTTCAATGTGGCAGAACGCATTACTGCAACCCTCTCCCGGTATTCGGGGATCCACTGTCGATAGTGCCCTGCCATGCCCAGAAAAGAAAGAAAGAGTGTCATTTTTTTTGTTTTTTTTTTTTTGCTTTGGGGACTGGGACCTTATGTATTGCTTTTATTCGATCCCTTCCCAAATTTCGCCAACATTTACTGAGCTGGAATCCAAGGTACTGGACAGTCTCTTGGCAAAACTGCATTTTCGCTACTGACACCCTGTGCCCTCTTCCAGCCAAAAGTTCAAGGAGTGTTAAAGAATCGGTCAGACATTGTGGCCCTGTAGCAGAAGCTATCAGGATGTTGTCTGCATACTGAATCAGCGTGAAATATTCAAACAGCTGGCATTCGGCCAAATCATGTTTAACTGCTACAGCATAAACTGCGGGGCTTTCAGTATATCCCTGGGGCAGACGTGTGTACGTATCTTACTCATTATTGCAAGTAAAGGCAAATAGATACTGGCTATCCTCGTACAAAGGTCTGGAGCAAAATGCTGAGCACCGATCGACTGCAGTAAAGGTACTCGCTCCCGCAAGTATAGAAGTAAGCACAATGTCAGTGTCCGGCACCAGCAGAGCAATAGGGGTGAGTATCTTATTAATGGCTCTTAGGTCCTGCAGAAAACTCCACTCATTTCTCCGGCCCGGTTTTGGAATAGGTAATATAGGGGTGTTACACAGGGGTTGTGTCTTCATCAGCACCCCTTTCTGCAATGAGTCAATTACTGGAGCGATCTGTTCCTCAGCTTCAGTAACTATCCGGTACCGTTTAATACAGGACAGTAGCACATTCTTTTTTAGAGTAACTTTATGCTCCAGAGTTGTTTCTATATTTCCCACATGATTTTTATGTTGGGCCCACAGGTTCCCTGGTGCCCGCACTAAGGCTGGAGGGGGAGGTAAAGGATCTTCTGCTGGTGGTTGTTGCTTTTCAAAGGTTGTTCCCCAGCTCTCGGACTTTAACATAATTCTCCCCTCCTTTTCGTTAAATAATTCTATTCGGGCTTCTTGTCCCAGTACCGGCAGAGTTATAGTATAAACAAACTTCGTTTCTTTCGCCAATCGTTTTATCATCATCCCGATATCTTTAGGCTTTGCTGGCGGTTTTATGGCCACTGTCAAATGAGGCATTGCGGTCGGAATCTTTTTTTCCTGATCTTACACTAAGTGTACCAGGAGCCCTAATCCTTCGGGACCAAAATACACATAACGGTGTTGCCTTCGGCTTTAACGCTTAAATAAGGGTGTAAAGCCTGATCATAGTGCGGGTCAGTTTGTAAAGTGTAATAGACCGTGCAATGGAGCTGTTTCTTTCCTCAGCTGCTATAAATAAAGTATTGCAGGTTTTGCATGTAGAGGGTGGCTCGTCCTATCAACGTGTCATACAGTCTCTGAACTTGCCAAGCACAGAGATTGCTATCCAGCTGCCAACAGTATAGTATGGGTTCTGAACTGTCCTTTTCTTGCCCATTCATATTTTTAGCATTCAAGGGACCCTAATTTGAGAAAGCACCATGCATATACCTTCAGCTGTACAGTGCAGTGCTGCTCTTAATTTACAAAGGGTCTGCGGACCCAGTAAGGGAAACGGGACTCTTTCAGATATAATAAAGGTGTCTGTTAAAAGCTTACACTTCATTCTCGTTTTCTCTTTTCCTGCCTCTTTTTTGTCTGCATATTCGGGCGTTTTTTGAGTCATCTCTAGTACTGTTAACACGTCCTTCAGCTCCCTCAGCTTCAATTCCTCTTTCCTGAGACACTTCTCTCGTCGCAGTGATCTCTACTCTGCTGCGGGTGTCAGGTGCCTGATTTCTGGAATCGGGGATTGTAAGGAGTGGGTGCGGATCGTCCCAAGACAGTCGTCGTCATTATGAAATCGTCTTTTGACTATTGGGTGCCAAGGGCACTGGCCGGTACGGGGAGTTCGGGATAAAGTCCCGTGGCAGGTTTCGTTTCAACCCCAGCCTTCTCCGCTCCAGGCTGCTTAATATTTTTATTTGGAGGTTGGTGTCTTTTCGCCACCTCCTTCCATCGTTTAGAACGTCTTAACATGTAATCAGCATCACAATATGGGTCGCCGTTCCCATTTCGGGTCGCGTCCTCCCAGTGATGGATTAGTCTCAAATTAAAACTTCCCCCATACGGCCAATCCCCATGTGACCATTCATGCAAATTACTACTGAATGTTACCGCATAAGTATTATCTCCCGTCTCTCTGAATACCATATCCGCCGGGGTTCGAGGCGGGACTGAAGGGTCTCCTATTTGTTGGTGGTGCCATTTTATCGTTCTAATCTTTTTGGCGGTCTTTTTCCTACCTGCAGTTGGGAATTCAAAGCCTTTGTCTTACTGCCGGAACTCTTTGGTTTGTTAGCAGGATCAGCGCTAGCACTTCCCATTTTTCTTGTTTGTGATTTTAATTTCAGGTAAAAGTGCACAAAGTTTCTTTATTCACACTATGTACACAATGAGCGCTCACGGGTGTGTTTCCTCTGTCATTGCACAGGGCTCTGAGCTCGGTTACGGAATTGACCGGTAGCTACCTTGGTACCCTTAATGGCTGCCCCTGTCGTCCTTCTTTCAGTTAGGACGCAGGGCACCTGTCTCCCCCTTTCAGCTAGGAGAACGGTTTTCCTTCCCAACTTCGAAGGCGCCTTTCTGTCTTGCTTTTCCTTTTCCGACAAGGGCTCTTTTTTTTTATTTTTTAATTTTGATCCTGCTCCTATAGCCTCCCACTGTCAGCTAGGAGACTAAACTGAGGATTCCATCCTTGTCACCAAACTGTTGCGGATAAATGTCAGGAGCAGCAGACAGAATAAATCAGGTCGACTCAGAGAATTGTTTCAGACTAAAGGACTTTATTACATGATATCATGGAGAGACTCTGTACCTAAAAGCGATGCTTAGGGGCTCTGCTTAGCTCTCAGACACGCTTCATTATATAGACACAGCATACGTAACTAAAGCAACATACATCAAAGTTGCTGGTGAACGCAGCAGGCCAAGCAGCATCTATAGGATAGAGGATCTAAACTTCTTCGGTGTAGGCATCACCGGAAGAGGCTTCTGAACTTAGTACTAGATTTCAAAAAAAAACAGCAGTATTATGTAAATGCAGAGCCATAACATCTTTCCTGCAAGGACATTAGCTAAATTATAAGACTTGCAAGGACCTTAGCTAGATTTTAAGAGCATTCACAAGCGATTAGGTTAACCTCTGCATATCCAAAGAGTCTTAAATTCTTTCACAGACTGGAAGAAGCTGTCTGATGTGAATGGTCTAATGATTCATTCAGCGGTCGATTTAAATTCTGAGCTCGGTTTGGCTATTACATCACTGGCTGATAAATACAGAGGTATATCTGCGGAGGCAAAAAGTTGTTGTAGGCTGGGAGTGTTCTTGTAGGATACGGTACTATCAGTGTATCAAGGGAAACATTAAACTACAAAACATTATTCCTGAAGGGGTTGTGGGACCATGCTCTGCTGTATCTCTACGGAATAAAGGTATTTCTGCTAGGGTCATACCTGACACAGATTCTTAAGTTATTTTACTGAATAGACCGTTTTACGACCAGTATCCAACGCCCTTACCGTTTACGCCAGTCAGTCCCCTTGTGATTCCGGGGTTTATTATGGATGAGTACCCATACGATAGTTACTTGTCCTTAAAGCTGGAGTTTACGAAAGCAGATGTTGTAGTATCTGAGACTATTGACACACAATTGTTGCTCTACACGGATCGGATTGAAAAGGATGGAGCATTGATTCTCGTGGGAAATATACTGCCGTTGTGAGAAGGCTCCAGGAAGCATTCAAATAGAGGAATAGAGAGAGCTTCAGAAACAGCTTGTCCATTCACCCTGTGTTCAGAGCTGCTTTTGTGAAAGTTCCTGCTAAATAGACGATGAGCGGAAAGAGGGAACTCTAAGGTACACACATTCTAAACCTGTTAGTATACGTTCTGGCAGTAGCTGGAGTGTCAGGAAACTACATTTGCTGAAATGTTAGCGGAATGGACACAGGTATTAACTGAGAAAATATTGGAACGCGAAGATGTCCTTTCTAGTGGCAGGTCTGATTTTGATTTCTCCAAGAGATCTCACCACACTATTAGAGCAACCGAGGACACCCCTTTCGGAGAGCAGTCTCTCCGGATGTTTTCAACGGAAACTGAAGGGAGCTCAGTTCAGCTCAGTCTCTCGAGGGAGACACCGTCTGGTAATCAGAAAGGGTCAGAGGGGGTGGTTGATTCGGTAACAATTCAATCGTCCGAATTCCCGTGAGTAGAGGCCCAGAACCGTCACATGCTCCTCATTTGACAAACCTTTCAATCCTGGAATCACTTTGTAAACCACCTTTGAATCCTTTCCAATATTAGGACATGCTTTCTGAGACAAGGGGCTCCAATACTCAGAGCACGGCCTCATCAGTGCATTTAAAGCGTCAACAATGCATCCCTATATCTACATTTCATTCCTCTCGAAATGTTTTCCAATATCGCAATCGCACTTTTCACCACCTTCGAAACCTGCAAATTAATTTTCAGAGAGTGTTGCACGAAATGTTTAAAGTCCCTTTGCACGTCAAATATTCTAATTTTCTGTACGTTTAGAAAAATAACCTACGATGTTACTTCTTTTACCAAACTGCAGGACCATATATTTCCTGATAGTGTGTTCTATCTGCAAATTTTTAGCCGATTCTCCTAATCTGTAAACATTACTGCAGTTAGAACATAGAACATAGAAAACCTACAGCACAATATTGACCCTTCGGCCTACAATGCTGTTCCGAACATGGACATTTAGAAATTACCTAGGGTTGCCCATAGCCCTCTATTTTTCTAAACTCCATTACCTATCCAGGAGTCAATTAAAATACTCTGTTGCATCCGCCTCCACCCCCGTCGCAGGCAGCCCATTCCATGGACTCACCGCTTTCTGCGTAAAACAAAACTTCCCCCTGAAATTCCTTCTGCACCTAGTTCCAAGCACCTTAAAACTGTGCCCTCTCGTGTTCTCCATTTCGGCCCTGGGAAAAAGCTCTGACTATCCACACTATCAATGCCTCTCATCGTCTTATACACCTCTACGAGGTCATCTCTCATCCTTAGTCAGAGAAAAGGTCAAGATCACTCAACCTATTCTCATAGGACATGCTCCCCTCTCCAGGCAACCTGCTTGTAAACCTCCTCTGCACCCTTTCTATAGTTTCTACATCCTTCCTGTAATGAGTTTTTTTTTAGCATGTCGCACCAGATAGTCAGCCATCCTTGTCTGGCGGGTGGTGTCAGGAGCTCGACGCTCAACCCAGCACGGATGGAAAGCGTGCTCGGCGGTGGCCGGACTGCGATTCGAACTCGGGCGCCTTCGCTGCAGAGACCGGCGCTGATCCCATTGCGCCACCAGAGGGCCTGTAATGAGGTGATCAGAACTGAGGACAGTACTCCAAGTGGGTTCTGACCAGGTTCCTCTATAGCTGTAACATTACCTCTCGGCTCCTGAACTCAATCCCACGGTTGATGACGTCCAATGCACTGTATGCCATCTTAACCACAGAGTCAACCTGCGCAGCAGGTTTCAGTGTCCTATGGACTGGGACCCCAAGATCCCTCTGATCTTCCACAATGCCAAGAATCCTGCCATTAATGCTATATTCTGCCATCATGTTTGATCTGGTATTTTATATTGCACTAACTCAATTGCAACTTTCTTTACTTTAATGTAATATGCTTAACTTTGAAATTTTATTTTTATAACATTAGAAAACAGCTTTACTACCTACATTATTTTTTTCAGCTTTACTGATAAAGACGTGATTAATTTCCAAGCGTCCATGTTCGATCCGCTGTCAAGATAAATACTGGGATTTTTTTTTTGTCACAACAGAGAGCAGTACAACTAATCACATCGTACAGGAATCAGGGTGCAGTGTTTGATGAGAAAGAGGCCTCGATAAAGACTGCCGGTGTCAATTTCTCAAACGTGACTATTATTTGGGAAGAACGACATTAGTGCTATTCAGACAAGCTGTCGTTCGGCTATATTGCAAGAGAATTTTAGATCGTCGTTCTGAAGTATACATCGGCCGCAGAGCTCAGTAACGAGCGTTTAACATCTTTCTGGACTTCTTGTAATTCGCTTGGTAGTCTCTGAGACAGGGTTTAAATGTAAACAAACTTTTGGATTCGTTAGCAGCCCTAGTTTGCTGCATGAAGTTACAATTAATATTGCTGTTATCATTATTATTATTTTGTTTGACTCTGCAGTTTCGCGCCTTATACACATTGAAGTTTTGACTGATCTGATGGCACGTTCCTTCATTGCTTTTATTGATTTCCGAGAGGAATTTAATCTCATTCTTGTACATGATGATATATGTGTGTATGCCGTGATGACAAGTTGACTTTCTGCTTTGAACTTCGAAACAGTTTGGCCGAAGGCTATTTTCCATGCTGTACGACTCTATGACAACGTCTTAAAACATCTGCATTGCAATAAGAGGAATACTGGCCGTATTAAACCACACAAAGTGAATATAATGCAGTCCTGAATGAGCAACCCGGAATTTCCATGTCCAAAAATGTGTCAAACGCACAGTATTGAGCTCCGCTGCCGATATATTCTTCAGAACGACGATATATAATTCCCTTGCAATGTAGCGACCGACAATTTGTCTGAACGGCACCAATATCATTAAGTCCAACCTGTAATTGCATCGGAGAAATTGATAGCGACACTTCAGCGAGGCATCTTTCTCATCAAACTGTGAACCCCGAATCTCAAGTAATCTGACCCGTTGTACCACTCTCTGCTGTGTAAAAAAAAACAATGTATTTATCATTATTCTGTCTTTCCCATCCAGCCAAACAGAACATGTTTTGATCGCTGCAATAAAATTACCGTGATTGAATTTCCAAAACAGCACGTGTAAAGCACAGTAGTTGTCAGGAGTGGGATTCGAACTCACGGCTCCGTGTGGAGACCAGAACACTCGGGTTTGCTGTAAAGCGACTGTCTCGCCTCAAGTCTGGCGCCTTGGGCCACTCGGCCACACTAACAGCCCTGAAGTACTCTCTTCACATCGGACATAAACAGCTGTGTTTCAGAATGGAATGAGTGACTGTTCCAGTGAGAGAGCATACATACAAAATACACACACATTATCCTGGGATTTGAAATTAAATGGATATGTTGTATTTGCTCAGTTCATCAAACATGTGCGAAGTTAGAACATACAGCAGCTCAGCACTGGAACAGGTAATGGATACAGTTCCAGCCATCCGTCATAGAAAGGATGACGAGTGCAGATATGCTTTACCAAGCTGTTACCCGAATTAGACGGTTTGTGAGATAACGAGAGGTTGAACAAACTTAGGTTGCATTCTCTGGAGCATCGGTGGTGAGGGAGAATCTGATGGATGTTTCTTGGATTATGAAAAGCATAGATAAAGGTAGAGAATGTAGAAGTCATCTCAATCTGAGTGTTTTATACCATAGGGCATGCATTTCAACGACGAGGGGATGACAACACCCTATCACTCAAAATCGGCAAGACCAAGGAACAGATTGTGGACTTCAACAGAGAGAAAACCAGAGGTCCATGAGCCAACTCTCGTTGGAGGAACAGAGGTGGGTATTACTATTTCCTCTACTTTCTTAACCTGGTCACAACGTACAGTATCGATGCAGCTATAGAGAAGGCAAGACAGTGGCTATACTTTATTAGGAGTTCGAAGAGATTTAGCATGTCAACAAATACTCTCAAACCCGTCTGTAGTTGTACCGTGGAGAGCATTCTGACAGGCTGCATCACTGTCTGGCATGGAGGCACTACTGCAGGAGACCGAGAGTAGCTGCTGAGGATTATAAATCTAGTCAGCTCCATCTTGGGCACCAGCCTACAAATTCCCCAGGATATCATTAGGGAGCGGTGTCTCAGAAAGGCAGCGCCCATTATAGAGGACCTCTAGCACCCAGGGCATGCCCTTTTCTCACTGTTACCATCAGGTAGGAGATACAGAAGCCTGAAGGCACACACTCAGCGATTCAGGAACAGCTTCTTCTCCTCTGCCATTCGATTCCTAAATGGACATTGAAACCTTGAATACTACTTCATTTTTTTGACGTGTTTCTGTTTTGGCAATTTTTTTAAAAGCTATTCAATATACGTAAATAATTTACTTGTTATTTATTATTATGTTTTATTTTATGTATTATTATTTTTCTCTCTCTGCTAGGTTATGTATTGCGTTGAACTGCTGTTAGTAAGATAACAAATTTCGCGGCACATGCCAATGATAATAAACCTCATTCTGATTGCGAATCTTCGGCATGACGTCAACAACTTTGAGGAACTTCTATAAATGTGTAGTGGAGAGTATATTGTCTGTCGGCATCACGACCTAGTACAGAAACAGCAAGGCCTTTGAAGAAACATCTTGAAGAAACGTTAACGGATTCGGCTCTGTCCATCACGGGTAAAGCTCTGTCAAACATTTAGCTAATCTACGTAAACCGGTGTCATGGGAAAGCAGCATCCATCATCAGAGATCCTCGCCACCCCGGCTCTGCTCTATTGTCGCTGCTACCGTCGGGTAGAAGGTAGAAAGTACAAGAGCCTCGGGACTCAGTTCCGCCACCACGTTCAAGGACAGTCACTACTCATCAACCATCAGGCTTTTGATCAAACGGTGATCTCTTACACTCACGTGCCTATCCATTGAATAACCCGACAACCTGTGATTTCACTTTGAACACTTCTGTATATATTGATTAGCTGAGTCTGTCTGGAGGAACTCAAAAGGCCAGGCAGCATCTGTGGAGAAGAGTAAACAGTCGACATTTCGGTCCGAGATCCTCCACCAGGGAATTGTTTCTAAAGAAATCCGGCAGCCAGTATTCGATGAACGATGATGTGTTGTGCTGTGATGTGCCGTGACGAAATCACCACCTTTTCTTTCTACTGTTTTTCTAATCGACACAAACAACCCACGTTCTCTTCGCAGTAATAACATCCCTCGATTGAATGTTTAAGGACAAAAGATGTCAGGAGTGGGATTCGAACCCACGCCCCCAGATGGAGACCAGAACACTCGTGCTTGTGAGAAGGACTTTCATTCCCTGAGTCTGGCGCCTTAGACCGCTCGGCCACCCTGACAACTTTGCGTCACCCACTTCACATCCAAAACAAATGGTTGTGTTTGAGAACAGATTGAATGCCTGAGTTGAGAACAGAGTTATATACACACAAACACATCCTGGGAATGAGAAATGAAAACGAGCTTGTTACAGTTTTCTCAGGTTAGGCAGCATCTGTGGAAAGAGAAGCAGTATTAAAATTACAGATCAGAACTCGTTAGAAGCGTACTAGCAGAGATTTGCGAGGGAGGTTGTAATGGTGAATGACAACGCTGGGAAGAATCGCTGTGTTCACATGCAGGGAAGTGAGCATTTGGACGTTTATAGATGGACTGAATGTGACACCCCTGGCTGGAACACAGAAGGTTCAGTTGTAACGGGGAACGCAGCTTTACTGTTGTTGTTTAAGGTGGCAGAGAGAAGGGGATTCCACGGGTAAAGAAAGAAGAATAAGATGGAAACCTGTGCTATGATGGGCACAGGAGGGTCTGATACAGACGAAAACGATTCTGCAGTTTTCTGAGAAGCGGGAGCAAGGGCCACAGGTTTGACCCAAGCTTCAATGTGAACGAAGCGGTAGACGAGAAGCAAAGGGGATGCTGAGGCCAGCAACGCCGTCGGAATCAGTTGTAAACAGCTGTTTTGTAACTCGAAAGTAACTCACAAAATGCTGGAGGAACACAGCAGACCAGTTAGTGATAGTGGGAAAGAGTGAACTTTCGACATTTCGGGCCGACATTCTACATTAAGGCACTGATTGTGTGTGTGCTCTCTCGTATTTCGCGCATCTGCAGATTGTTTCGTGGGCAGAGACTTTAAAGACAGGTTGCTGTCGTTTCTGCGGAGTGAGGAGAAGAAGCTGTCTGATGTGAACGGTCTAATGATTCATTCAGCATTTGATTTAAATTCTGAGCTCGGTTTGGCTATTGCATCACTGGCTGACAAATGCCGATATATCTGCGGAGAGCCAAAGTTGTTTAAGGCTGGGAGTGTTCTCTGGGGTGAGGCCCACACCCGCTGGGGTGGAGGAATATGAGGCTTGGGATGAGCAGACATCTCAATTTCTGGATGAATGGCACTGCTCAGATAACGTGAATATACTGAGACTGGTAGACTGCTTAAAGGGAGCGGCTGCTGATATAGTGATTTTCCTCAAGGCAGAAAATCCATTAGCCACATCAGCTAATTGTCTGCAAGCTCGGGAAAATGCTTCTTGCGCTGCTGAAAGTGCAGCCGATCTTTGGAGCATGTTTTAGGAAGAGGGAGCGAAGTTGCCTGCCGACAATTTCAGGCTGGCGAAGCTGCTGCATGTTTGAACGACAAAGGATGCACTCAACTGTCTTAGAGAAATTGAGGATGGAGTAAATTATTAAGGGGGGGGGCGGTGGTGGGGAGGGTTGCAACATGCCGTGATTGCTTTACGTATTCGAATGACACGAATATTGCGGAATCCTACACATTTACACCGAATTCTTCCGAGAAGTTGACGAGGAGGAAAACATGATGGAGGAGCGGTAGGCCTTCATGATCAGGGAAAGGTCCTCGGTAGTAGCCACTGTTGCTGAAGCGCCCCAAATCTCACACAACCGCGGGTGCTGCAGGATATCATGGAAAACCGGTGGGCCGCGGTAATTCGGATGATATCGTTTGCTGCTACACAAAGGGCCGATGGGAAGCCCGACACACTGGTGGGGTGTTACTGAGCAGGTTCCCTATACCAGGGAAGTGACCGATATTTTCTGTTACAAATGTGGAGAAGCGGGGGTGTGAAGGACAGGAAAATCTTCAGAAAGTAATTCAGCGGTTAATCAAACAGCGACGAAAAAAGGTCAAGCTACGGAGGGACCCAGTAAAGGAACAGGCGGACGTCATGGAGAGGATTAGTGTATCAAAGGAAACAGTACTAAAGTACAAAACACTATTCGTGAAGGGCTAGTAGGACTATACTCTGGTGTATCTGTACGGACTGAAGGTGTTTATGCTGGAACCACAGTGGATGCAGGTTCTCAAATTACTTAGCTTTATTGATCCTTTTCCGTCCGGTATCGGGCGCACTTACCATTGACGTCACTCAGTGCCCTGAGATTCCGGGGCTTAGTACTGATGAGTATCCATACAATGGTTACCTGTTGTTGAAGCTGGAGTTTACGGAGCAGATGTTGGAGTAACTAAGATTATTGACACACCAGTCTTGCTCTACCCGGATCCGATTGAGAAGGATGGAGCTTCTATTATTGTGGGAACAAATACTGCCGATGTGAGAATGCTCCTGAGAGCACGCGAGGAGAGAATTGGAAAGAAGTTTTTGTACTCCTTGTCCGTTCACACTGAGTACAGAGCTGCTTTTGAGAAGGTGCCAGCTCCTGCTAAGTAGGATGATGAACGGAAAGGAGGAACCGTGAGGTACACCCAATCTAAACCTATCATCTTCTGTACTGGGTGTAGGTAGAGTAACAGGAATCCCTGCATTTGCCTGAATGCTTGAGGAATAGAAAAGGGAATTAACTGAGAAAATGTTGGAATGCGAAGAAACATGTTCTACTGAGAGGTCTGATTTTGATTTCTCCAATAGTAGCTGCCACACTGTTAGAGCAACGGAGAATACGCCTTTCTGAGAGAAGTCTCGCTGGTTGCTTACAGCGAAGTTTCAAGATGGGTTTCAGCACCTGCTGAAATTGCAGGAAGCCAGGTTCATTCCTGGAGCAGGTGGACCCAAGCCGCCGGAAGACACGAGTGATAGACATGGGGAGGCAACCTCTAGTAGTCAGGAAGGGTCAAATAGGGACATCAGTAGGGTAAACATTGAATCTTCCCGATTACCGTGAGTAGAGAAACACTCAATCTTCTGAATTGTCGTGCGTAGAGGCCCAGAGCCATCAAGGCTCCAGCTGTCAGTCTTTCCATCCTGAATTATTCTCTAAACCACCTTTGAAATGTCTCCAATGATAGCACATCCTTTCAGTGTGTTCTATGTGCCACTTCTTTGCCCATTCTCCTAATCTGTCCAAGTTCTTTTGTAGCTTCTCTACGTCCTGCAGATTTCCTGCATCTCCACCTATCCTCATGTAGTCCGCAAACCGGCCTGCAGGATAATCAATTCCAACATCCAAATCATAAAGATATAAAGTAAAAGTATCCATCCATCAGTTGCATTGCATCCTTCTGTTCTATTTTATATTGTAGTACCTCAATTGCAATTTCCTTTTTGTTTAATCTGATATGCTTATCTTGTCCAGTTTTTATTTTTATAACTTTTGAAATCATTTTTGCTATCTGTATTAAACGTTGCAGCTTTATGTGAATAATTTCAAATCGTTCATATTCGATCCTTCGTCAATGTGTTATTCATCTGGTTGTTTTGAGAAGGAGTTTATATCTAAAGAAATTCTAGTGGGCTTCGTAGTCGCCCTGGATTATTGTGTAAAACAACAATCAATGTTGCTATTATCATTATTATTTCGCTTGAATTTGCACAATTTGTTGTGTTATACACATTGTGTGTTTTGACCGTCCTGTTACAGCGGTCCTTCAATGATTTCACTGTGTTTGTTGGATGCCCGCGGGAAAGTGAATTTCATTTTTGTATATGGTGATATATGTATATAGATTTGCTGTGTTGCAAAATTTACTTTCTCCTTTTAACTTTGAACCAGTTGGACCGAAGGCTATTTTCCGCGCTGTATGTCTTAAAACATCTGCTTTGCAAAAAAAGGAAAAGTGGCCTATTAAACCACTGAAAGAGAATATAATCCAGTCCAGAATGATCAATCCGATACTCCCAAGTCCAGACTGATGTTAAACGCACGATGCTGAGCTCGGCGGCAGATGTACAGGTATGCTTAAGAGCGACGATGTAAAATGCCGTTTCCATATAGCGGCAGACAACGTGTCTGAATGGCACCGATGTCATTCTGTCCAACAAATAGCCATGGCTGAGAAGGTGTCACAGGCACTCTTCGCCGATTCCTCTTTCTCTTCAAACTCGGCAGCCTAAATCTGATGTAGTGCGACCCGTTGTACTGCTCTCTACTGTAACTAAAACAAAACCTTTCTCTTTCTTGCGTTTTTCTCATCCTCCCAACCCATGCTTTGATCGCTGCAATAAAATTAGTGATTCAATTATCAAAACACCAAGTTTAAAAGACAACAGTTGTCAGGAGTGGGATTCGAACCCACGTCTCCAGGTGGAGACCAGAACACTCGCGTCTATTTTGAAACGACTTTCTCGGCTTAAGTCTGGCGCCTTAGACCACTCGGCCACCCTGACAACTCTCTACAAAAACCCACATGAACAGCTGTGTTTTACATAATAGAGTGAATGACTACTTTGGTAAGAGAGTATACATACACAACACACACTATATCGTGGGATTTGAAATGAAAACGGACGTGATGCCCTTTCTCAGGTTTTCCAGCATGTGAGAATTTAAAGCATACAGCAGCACAGCATTGAAACTGGTAATGCACACAATTTAGGCCATCTGTCGCCAAAAGGATGACGAGGCTTTGGAGAGTGTGCAGAAGAGATTTAACAAGATGATACCTGATTTAGACGTTTTTTTTTGCGATAACGAGAGTTTCTACAAACTTTGGTTGTTTTTTTTTTCTGGAGCAGCGAGGCTGAGTGTGAATCTGATAGACGTCTCTTAGATTTTGGGAGGCATAGATGAAGGTAGAACACACAGAAGCTCTCTCCATCCCAGAGGTGACATGTCTTATATCATAGGGCATACATTTCAACTAAGAGGGGATTGTTTTGAAGAAAATGTGACAACACCCTATCACTCAATGTCGACAAGACCAAGGACAGATTGTGGTCTTGAGGAGAGGGAAAACTACAGGTCCATGAGCCAGTTCTCATTGGAGGAAGTAATTTTAAATTGGTAGGTATTACTATATCCTCTATTTTCTTAGGGAACTGCGGGGATTCACCATGGCCTCAAAAACCTTGATGAACTTCTACAAATGTGTAGTAGAGACTAGATTGTCTGCCTGCATCACGACTTCGTACGGAAATAACAATACATTTGAAGGAAAATCTTCAAAAGTTTAGCGGATTGGCCCAGTCCATCACGGGTAAAGCACTACAAAACATTCAGCACATCTGCATAAAACTCTGTCATCGGAAAACTGCATCCACCGCCAGAGGTCCTCACCAACCAGGAAATTTTCTTTTTACGCTGCTGCCATTAGGTAGAAGGTAAAAGAGCCTCAGGACTCGCACCGACAGGTGCAAGAAAAGTTTACACTCACGGGCACATCCATTGAATAGTCCGACAGCCAATGATTTCACTTTAAACACTATTCCATATTGATTAGATGAGTAGAAAAGAGTACACAGTCGACGTTACGGGCCGAGATTCTTCTCCATGGAATTGTTTCTGAATAAATCGCTCACCCAGAAATCGGTGTGCAATGATCTGTTGTACTGTGATGAGCAGGGTCAAAAGCCACAATCTATTCTACCGTTTTCCTAATCCACACTAAGAACCCACGTTTTGTTGCAGAAATAACATCACCTGGATTGAATGTTTAAACAAAAAGATGTCAGGAGTGGGATTCGAACCCACGACCCCAGATGGAGACCAGAACACTCCTGTTTGTCGGAAGGATTTTCATTCCTTGAGTCTGGCGCCTTAGACCACTCGGCCACCCTGACAACGGTTGTGTTTGGGAATGGAGAGAATGTCTGATCTGAAGGCAAAGTTATTTACAGACAAACACACATAACATCCCGCTAATCGGAAATGAACGCGAGCTTGTTACATTTTCTCAGGTTAGGCAGCTTCTTTCGAAAGTGAAGCATAAAACAATTACCGATCGAAGACTCGTGAGACGCGTCTCAGCAAGAATTTGGGAAGGACGTTTGCTGAGATGAATGAGAACGCTTGGAAGACTCATTATGTTCACATGTAGGGAAGCGGGGAATAAACATTAATACACAGGATTGAATCTGAAAACATTGAGTGTGGGTATAGAGAGCCAGTACAGACTATCCCTATGGGCATCACCCTCACCAACACCTGGTTGCCGTTTGTGGTTGGATGACTACAGTGGAAAACCACAGCGGTCCGATCTCTGGCACTGAGTCTGTTTCTATGACTTAGAAGGGAGGGGGAAGAACAAATTCCCAGATGATATGTTGCCTCCCGGGTGCCAAGGTCCGGAACAACGGTATCAAAACCGTTTAGCAAGTGTCAATTGGAGCCGGATGTTTTCTGGTGAGTGAGACGCGTTCAAAAATGAAAGTCGGAGCGTACAAAGCTCATATGGGCCTGTCAGCATAAAAGGTAAAGATATCAAGAGCAAATAACCTTGGTTTTCAGGAGATATTGATTTCTCGCACCTCACTCCCAATGCGGGCGAGACGGACGAAGAACCCGACTGTGATTTGGCTTCTGTTTTCACTAAAGACACGTAGGCATCTGAGGGAGAGTTTTGGATCCATCCTGCTCTGTCACTTCTGAAACAAAGAAACTCGAAACACTCGCTACCAATGGGGTTTCAGAGGTCATCCTCGGAGCAAGTTTCCGGGGCAATAGCAGCACACAATTTGTTAGAAATCAAATCACTTTACAAGTATTTCGAAGAGGTTTCAGTGAGGGAAAGTTCTCGACTCTTCCACCGCATAGAACCTACGCCTGGGCAGCAGATCACAGTCAGGTCCGTGTCCTCCGCGGAGTTGACTATACGCGTGGAAGATGACATACTACGACATTCACCGACAGAGCAGCTCGAGTTCCTTATCATGCACTTCCGCCTGATAAACGCGCCAGCAGTTTTCCAGGCATTTATGAAAAACGTGCCCTTGATTATTGACTTTTATTCAAGCTGAAGAATTCTGATATTCCCGTAACTACAATATATTTTTTTCGGCTTCATCATCTCTAATGCAAACACAAGAGGAACTCTCGTAAGATGCAGGCAATCGGATGTTGACCATCACCATTCACTGCGAAGCAATGCTAATTCCTGGAATTTGACAACTTTAATCGAACGATTCTCAGAAACTTCAGTTCAGTGGCGGCTCCGCTGACGGCTCTAAACAGGAGATCCATTGTCCTTTCGTTTGGACTACCGAGACAGAGACTGCGTCGCTCAAGGAGCTGTCAGGTTGTTGCTGATTTCAGGATATCTGTACATGTACTGAGTGAATAAACACTTCTCCTTCGGCTTGCACTGTCTCAAATCGATAGTCCTTTACAAACACTATTACACAAAATGAATGCAGAGAACATACAATAGTTTTATTTGTGAAGCAGCCCAATGGTGTCTATTATGCATCTCGGTCCACATATAATAATCAGAAAAAAATAGGGTTCTGTACAATTGATAAATGATTAAAATAAAACATGAATGTTCAAATAGAAACCAGTCTGGAGCAGTTACTTTTACCTTGGGACTGTGTTAGCTCATTATGTTAACAATTATTCCTTATCGCCATCCTAAACACGGGTCTCAGTGTCGACTTATAATTGCTAATCGCATCCTTTGCCAAGACCCTCGCCGATGGGCTGAAGATCTGAATGAAGTCTCGCGGTCGGGATCACCAGAAGAAGAGGGCAGTACGAAACCTCCGGAACTCCCAAAGAGATTTTTGGCACACTGACTGATGTGACCGGTGGCATTGGTTCTCAGTTTGACTCCCTGTTAACATCAATAGATCCGGGGTTGAAAGGGTGAAGAGCTTTAAGTTCCACACATCAAAGTTGCTGGTGAACGCAGCAGGCCAGGCAGCATCTCTAGGAAGAGGTTCAGTCGACGTTTCAGGCCGAGACCCTTCGTCAGGACTAACTGAAGGAAGAGTGAGTAAGGGATTTGAAAGTTGGAGGGGGAGGGGGAGATCCAAAATGATAGGAGAAGACAGGACGGGGGGAGATAGAGCCGAGAGCTGGACAGGTGATAGGCAAAAGGGGATACGAGAGGATCATGGGACAGGAGGTCCCGGAAGAAAGACAAGGGGGGGGGAGAAACCCAGAGGATAGGTAAGAGGTATATTCAGAGGGACAGAGGGAGAAAAAGGAGAGTGAGAGAAAGAATGTGTGCATAAAAATAAGTAACAGATGGGGTACGAGCGGGAGGTGGGCCCTTAGCGGAAGTTAGAGAAGTCGATGTTCATGCCATCAGGTTGGAGGCTACCCAGACCGAATATAAGGTGTTGTTCCTCCAACCTGAGTGTGGCTTCATCTTTACAGTAGAGGAGGCCGTGGATAGACGTGTCAGAATGGGAATGGGATGTGGAATTAAAATGTGTGGCCACTGGGAGATCCTGCTTTCTCTGGCGGACAGAGCGTAGATGTTCAGCAAAGCGGTCTCCCAGTCTGCGTCCGATCTCGCCAAAATATAAAAGGCCACATCGGGAGCACCGGACGCAGTATATCACCCCAGTCGACTCACAGGTGAAGTGTTGCCTCACCTGGAAGGACTGTTTGGGGCCCTGAATGGTGGTAAGGGAGGAAGTGTAAGGGCATGTGTAGCACTTGTTCCGCATACACGGATAAGTGCCAGGAGGGAGATCAGTGGGGAGGGATGGGAGGGACGAATGAACAAGGGAGTTGCGTAGGGAGCGATCCCTGCGGAATGCAGAGAGGGAGGGGGGGAGGGAAAGATGTGCTTAGTTGTGGGATCCCGTTGGAGGTGGCAGAAGTTACGGAGAATAATATGTTGGACCCGGAGGCTGGTGGGGTGGTAGGTGAGGACCAGGGGAACCCTATTCCTACTGGGGTGGCGGGAGGATGGAGTGAGAGTAGATGTACGTGAAATGGGGGAGATGCATTTAAGAGCAGAGTTGATAGTGGAAGAAGGGAAGCCCCTTTCTTTAAAAAAGGAAGACATCTCCCTCGTCCTAGAATGAAAAGCCTCATCCTGAGAGCAGATGCGGCGGAGACGGAGGAATTGCGAGAAGGGGATGGCGTTTTTGCAAGAGACAGGGTGAGAAGACGAATAGTCCAGATAGCTGTGAGAGTCAGCAGGCTTATAGTAGACCTCAGTGGATAAGCTGTCTCCAGAGACAGAGACAGAAAGATCTGGAAAGGGGAGGGAGGTGTCGGAAATGGACCAGGTAAACTTGAGGGCAGGGTGAAAGTTGGAGGCAAAGTTAATAAAGTCAATGAGTTCTGCTTGCGTGCAGGAAGCAGCGCCAATTCAGTCGGAGCAGAGTGGTGGTAGAGGGGAACTGATTAGGTCTGGAATCCAAAAAGAAGCTTTGAGACCTTCCTGACCATGGATGTCCAGTCCTTATATACTTCCATACCCCATCAGGAAGGTCTCAATGCTCTACGCTTCTTTTTGGATTCCGTCTAGCGGAATTAGTCCTTACTCTTAATAATTTCTCCATTGGCTCCTCCCACTTCCTCCAAACTAAAGGTGTAGCTATGGGCACCCGTATGGGTCCTAGCTATGCCTGCTTTTTTGTTGAGTTTGTGGAACAATCTATGTTCCGTGCCTATTCTGGTATCTCTCCCCAACTTTTCCTTCGCTACACCGACGACTGCATTCTTCTTCTTCTTCTTCTGCTTCTTCTTCTTCTTCTTCTTCTCCTCCTTCTTCTCCTTCTTCTCCTTCTTCTCCTTCTCCTTCTTATTCTTCTCCGCCTCCTCCTCCTTCTTCTTCTTCTTCTCCTCCTTCTCCTTCTTCTCCTTCTTCTTCTCCTTCTTCTCCTTCTCCTTCTTATTCTTCTCCGCCTCCTCCTCCTTCTTCTTCTTCTTCTTCTTCTTCTTCTTCTTCTTCTTCTTCTTCTTTCTTCTTCTTCTTCTTCTTCTTCTTCTCCTTCTTCTTCTCCTCCTTCTCCTTCTTCTTCTCCTCCTTCTCCTTCTTCTTCTTCTTCTTCTTCTTCTTCTTCTTCTTCTTCTTCTTCTTCTTCTTCTTCTTCTTCTTCTTCTCCGCCTCCTCCTCCTCCTCCTTCTTCTTCTTCTCCTTCTCCGCCTTCTTCTTCTTCTACTTATTCTTCTCCTCCTCCTTCTCCTCCTCCTCCTTCTTCTTCTTCTTCTTCTTCTTCTTCTTCTTCTTCTTCTTCTTCTTCTTCTTCTTCTTCTTCTTCTTCTTCTTCTTCTTCTTCTTCTTCTTCCTCTTCTTCTTCTTCTTCTTCTTCTCCCCTTCTCCTTCTCCTTCTTCTCCTTCTTCTTCTTCCTCTTCTTCTTCTTCTTCTTCTTCTCCGCCTTTTTCTTCTTCTTCTCCTTCTTCTCCGCCTTCTTCTTCTTCTTCTCCTTCTTCTCCTTCTTCTTCTTCTTCTTCTTCTTCTTCTTCTTCTTCTTCTTCTTCTTCTTCTTCTTCTTCTTCTTCTTCTTCTTCTTCTTCTTCTTCTTCTTCTTCTTCTTCTTCTTCTTCTTCTTCTTCTTCTTCTTCTTCTTCTTCTTCTTCTTCTTCTTCTTCTTCTTCTTCTTCTTCTTCTTCTTCTTCTTCTTCTTCTTCTTCTTCTTCTTCTTCTCCTTCTTCTTCTTCTTCTTCTTCTTCTTCTCCTTCTACTTCTGCTTCTCTTTCTCCTTCTGCTTCCTCTTCTTCTTCTTCTCCGACTCCTCCTCCTTCTTCTTCTTCTTCTTCTTCTCCGACTCCTCCTCCTTCTTCTTCCTCCTCCTCCTCCTCTTCTTCTTCTTCTTCTTCTTCTTCTTATTGTTCTTCTTCTTCTTGCTGTTCATCTTGTTCTTCTTGTTCTTCTTGTTTTTCTTCTTGTTCATCTTGTTCTTCTTCTTGTTCTTCATGTTCTTCTTCTTGTTCTTCTTCTCCGCCTCCTCCTTCTTCTTCTTCCCCTTCCCCTTCCCCTTCCCCTTCTCGTTCTTCTTCTTCTTCAGAGATATCAGAGATCAAAGCTCGGAACATCGTAATGAGACCCGGTGCATGAGCGTGAAGGGACATTCAGACACAACATAATGTTTACGGTTCGCAGCTCACGGTTGTCCAAACACATCTATCAGGGCAATGCTCAAAGCTGTCAAAATACAAATATCAACATGGCTCATTGTTTAAAACATAGAATATGGCAGAAAGATGGGTACAAAGTTAGTCATCTGAGCAGTCTCGCTAAAATTCACCAGGGGGTCAAGTTTTTTTTTTTGGTGTGGTGTCGTGGGGCGAAGGGGGTATCGTGTGGGCAGAAAGACTCCGGACGCGAGTGAAATGAAATTCCCACGGGCAATTGAAGGGTGGCTGGCACCTGTTCGGCAGATATATCAGGTTATTTGTGCTCTTAGTTTATCAGTGCCGAGGGTGAACCTCCTTAGGCGATAGAGGAAACAAGACAAGATACGCTGGTGGCAGGTTACCTTTGTCTTCTGTCACCAATTAGCGTAACTTCCAAAATAAAGCTTCGGATACAAAGGAGCTGAAGTAAAAAAAAACAGTTAGGACACGTGGATGAGATCTGGACAAGGAAGAGCACCTGGCCAGAGTAGATTGCTTCCCAGGTTTTACATTCTTTGGCTGTTCATTGGTGAGGTGGGGATGGTGTCTGGGAATTTACTACGTGTCACTCAGGTTTTCCGTTGTGTAAATTCACTTGTGCTTCAGTAAATACAATAAGTACAGAATCTGCCTGTGCCTAACTGATCATTTTCACTAAGGGGGCAATCCTTCACTCAGCATAAAGTGGTGTTAACTTCGGCAAAACATCGTGCACCAAATTCCCTTCAAAACCATGTGTATAATGTCCTCCGTTCAATTAAACCTTCACAACATCGGCAATTAAAAAAAAAACACGGCGCACTAGCTAGTGTGCTACAATGATAAAGAGACTACTGAACGATTGTTACCATGACGATTCAGGTTGCAATGAAGGATTTGTACTGTGACAGGAAATTTCTGCATAGGTATGAAGAACATTATCTACTTAGCAACTCTGATTTTGGAATTATTGTATAGAATGTTGGTTTCATTTCATGACCCCTGACAACTGGAACTTACACCATACTGGCAGTGTCTCAGTGAAAATTGATGTAGAATACTTTTTTTAGTACGTCCACCATTCAATTATATCCTATGCTACCTCTTGATCATCGCTTTCCAGCAGTCCAATATCCACTCTTGCCACTCTTATACACGCTGTGTATCTGAATAAACATTTGTTAACTTCTATAATTTTATCGGCTTCCATAATTTCTTTAACTTCTTAGTGACTTATTAGTTGCCTTCCGTTGGCATCAGAAAATCGTCATGCTTCCCAGGAATTCTTGCTGCATTGCAAACCTACTCTATGGCTATTATGTTGTGTTTGACTTCTCTTGTTCGCCACGGGTGTACCACCTTTCCTTCAGAAGCCATTTGCTCTTTCGGAAGCATATATCCTGTGTCTTCCAGATTCCTTCCGGAAATTACAGCCATTGCTGCCATGTTGTTCATTGCTGCCAGTGTCCTTTTCCAGAACAATTCTGGCCAGCTGCTCTCTTATGCGTCTTTAATTCCATTTACTCCACTGTAATTCTGATGCGTCCCACTTTAGCGCTTTTTTTCGCAAATTTCAGGGTGGATTATATCATATTGTGATCACTTTCTCCAAAGCGTTCTTTAATGAATCTCTCCAATTAATTCCGGCTCATGACACTATACCCACTCCAGAATAGCTGATACCGTAGTGGGTTAACTTCGAGCTACTCTTAAAAAAAAACATCACGTAGGCATTCTAGAAATTCTCCCTGTTGGAACCCAGCACCAACATGATTTTCCCAGTCTTGCTGAATATTTAAATCCCTCATGACGATTGTTATATTACCCTTTAGGCATGGAGTTCTATCTCCCGTTGTAATTTGTATACCACATCCCTACTCTTGTCTGTGGGGTCTCTCTAAAAATCACAAAAAGATCTTTGCAGTTCATTAGCTCTATCGACAATGATACAACACCTTACGACCCTGTAACACCTCTTTCCAATGACTTGATTTCATTTTTAACCAACACAGCAACACCAACCCTTCCACGTTCTTTCCTGCTCTTTTGCTACAATGTGCATCACTCACATTAAGCTCCCAGCTATAATCTTCTTTGTATGATTTAGTTGTTCTTTCCACAGCTTACGCACGTATTCCAATATGTAGCTCTGCTATTAGTACTTCTACAATATCGAGTAAACAACGCGCATTCAAATGTAACACCTTCAGTCCAGTGTTCACCCATTTCAATTTCGCCCGCCTTTTTAATTTGCAAATAATCTTCTTGACAGCAATTTTGCTCTATCATCAGCCTTTCTTTTCTAGCGGTCTCGTTACACATTGCCACTGTTCCTTAAACAACTGCCGCATCTTCAGGACTACCACGCCAGTTCCCTGCTCCATGCCAAGTTAAGATAAACTGACCACAAAACCTCTAGCCAACTTGCCTGCTAGGACATTAGACCCCATGGGTTCAGGTGCAACTTGTCCCTTTGGTACAGATCGTACCTTTCCCAGAATCTCTTCCACAATCTCAAATAACATCTCATTTTGATCGTTAATGTGAATGAGAAAAACGGCAACAGATCGCCCCTGTGTTCGGGAACTCCAGGGATAATCAGCACTCTTCAAATATTGTCTGTCTGGCGTAAATGGTCACGTAACCAGGACCTGTGATATACAGCATCTGCTCATAGGACCATCCTCCACCTACTCCCACATCTACACCTGACCCTGATCGGTGGGGTGGAGGGGGAGCAGTGGGCAAGGCAGTTGGACTAACCATAATCAAGTGTGACCTGCAGGCTGGCGGAGGAAAGACGCGACTTACATTTCTTTTATTTGGTCTATCTGCACAAAAAATAATTCCTGACATTGTTCAGTGGAGAAGTGGATAAAGAACCGAAAGTGTGAGAGGAGCTGCAGCTTGTATTCAGAGGTGCAGATAATGGAACACACGAGGAAATATAATAATATCGAGTCTACATCAGTTACAGCTTTATATAGCAGCTTCTTGTTCTGATCTCGCATATTGGTAATGACACAGCAAATACAATTGTTGAAATATCATGCATGCATATAAACACACAGTTAACATATTTAAACAGTTAAAAGTATTGTGAAGAATGTTCCTAATAAATGATCAAGTTTGTTTTGATTCAACGTTGCTGTGTACAACAACAAAGAGAATTAGTGCACATCACAAATCAGATTAATTGCAGTCAGAAATAGTTGTAGTTAACCCGTTGCAGTTCGGCACATCCAGAATTATGGAATAGGCCATATGTTTGTATTAAAAAAAAACACGCTATTCTTAAAGATCTTGCAATGATTTGTAAACATTGCTCTAAAAGAAGAAACGTAAGAGTTCTCGGTAAATGGGGACGGATGAGAAGCACAGCCTTGATGAATCTGTCCAAAGTCTCAGCCGCTGACACTCAAACTCATCTCTCCGACCTCATGGAGAGCCACTCCCTGGATTGGGACTGCAGTACAGTGGATACGAAACAGACACATTGAGTGTAAAGCTGGAAATTCAGAAAGACTACGCGCTGTTGCCTTTACTAAACAGACTTTCAAAGTTGGTCACTGCTGACGCTGACGTTGTCATTGCTTCTCCGGATCTCCGCTCACTGAGCTGAGATGATGATCTCACTGCAGGCCAAGCTGCCGACGTCATTACTATTCAAGGCCAATAGTTGACCATGATGATAATGTTGTCTCTTGAGCCATAACAGTGACCACAGTGATAATGTTACAGCGTGTCCTGTTCATTCACTGAAATGCATTCCTAAGACACCCATATTTTAAATTCTTCTTCCCTGCATAGAATTCAACTGGAGATTTATCCAACTCCCCGAGAATTCCCTTCTGTCAGCCGATCGCGATTACCTAGATCAAAGACACCATAAATGCAGCATTGTATTTTGTACATTACTGCCCCATATGGCAGCGTAACTAGCAAAACAGGTGGACAATTTTTCCAGGTGCTATTGTCCTGCTGCTTCACCGCTAACCTCAAATACAGGATCACCGCCAAACCCATATATCGGCTTTTACCTTAAAAGTGTGTCGTTATTCTAATGCAATACAGTAGATTGCAATTTGTCAACATGCATCTGGTATGGTTTCCGTATAGATAATCCTGTGCACAGCAGATTGGAAATTATATGAAATGATCACCAACAGAAATAACTCGTTTTATAGTTCGGATGTCGAGTGAAGGGATTGAACAACGCAATAATGTAATGCCTTGGAGCTCACGCCTCCGAATACATCCATAACGTCTTTCCGAGACTCCGGCCACCATCCGAACCGCGGAGGCCCGGTATCTGCTGCACTGGAACCGCTGTCCATTCCCCACACGTCCGTCCTCTCCGCTCGCCTCCTGAAAAAGCCCGCCAGCCCCAGCTCAGAACACACATACAAGATAGCATAACATAGCTTCCATTAGTTAGTTCCTCCGTTATCTATAACTATAACCTAAACGTTTCAGCTACAGAGACACTTACCTCATAGAGAGCATTACAAAGAAGACATTTTATTATAACACTTCAGGGAAGCCATTTTATAATAAGCAGTTAACAGTTAACAGTCCAGTTAATATTACTGAAAACCCTGCATTCTCTCCCCTCCCCCAACGATTTAAGTCATGCCCTCATGACGTTCAGATAATTCGTCATCGCTTCCTGCAAAACACACAGCCCAATCCACGTGCAGAAAGCAGTGTCATAACTCCCCAAAACAGTACAGATCACACCCTGTTCCCTGGGTGCTGCACAGACCAACCTCTCTGGCGGGTTCCGATTTCAATGAGCCCTACGTACCCCATCTTCTAACTCTTCGAGAAGGAGTTCCGCTCATCTGGACCTGGTAATATCCACTCCTCAAATCCAACACTTCGCCCCAGTCAGACAGGCCAGCGCTCCTTCTACCCGGGGGACCGTGTACCGATCCGGGACCGTGCGCCTGTTCATTGTTCTATAGTCCACACACATACGAACCTTCCCACTCTTCTTCCGGACCACTACGATAGGAGACGCATAAGGGCTTTGGGACTCTGTGATGATCCCAGCCTCCTTCAACTTACACAAATGATGTCGCACGTCTTGCACATCTGCAGGGGCCAGGCGCCTTGACCGTTCCCTAAACCTTCACCTGTACAGTGTGGCGAGTGCTCCTGGAACAACCCACATCAAACTCGACAAAGGGAAAAAAAAACATCTGTCATCGTCGACATCTTCTCCACCAGCTTCTGCTTCCAACCCTCCGGCACAGGTCATGCCCCAAAGTTAAAAGCTTCAGCGGTGAACTTAGTCCCTTTTCCCAACAGCTCTCCCTGAACTGGCCGCACGGGGGCGCTATACATCACCGTCACCGGGAACAAATGCGCCGGAGGCATCCCTCGTTTAAAGGTGACCTCTCGCGTCGTAGTGTTTCTGATGATTACCACCAGCCTGCGTGCCTGTACCACCGAGGGCTTCTTCACCAGCACGCTCTACGGGACTGCCAGAGGCTCTCAGCGATCACATCATGTCTCTGCGCGCCCCTGGCTACCTGGCCGATCCTTATCCGATCCACCTCTTTCCCTGAAATGATCCCCCGGCGTCTCAAGCAATTTAGCCTTCGCTATAACTGGAAACGATACATGAAAGTTTTTCCCCTTTCTCCTGACTCAGATTCCGAATCCCCCCAAAAAGTTCCACCCTGCCCCAGTTAGCCCAAATGGCTCCCCTAATGCTTCTAGACACTCCATCCAAGAAGCCAAGTGTTGGTTAACTTTCACGACTTTTACCACCTCCAATGCCACCCCTCTCGATCTTTCTCCCAACCTTTGCCGCTTCTCCTCCTCAGGAGACTGCCGCTCACCGAGCAGCTGAGAGGTATGTTCTATCCAGGTCTCATCATCATCTTCCCCTTCGGGAATGAGAGTGCTCCCTGAGAAACTCCTTAACTTCTGACACGGACCCATCGCCCTGTTCACCAGGGAGTTAATGGCTGAGGCCAACTCAGAGCCCTCCCCCTTCCGTGGGGAATGAGAACAAATTACATTCTCAATATCTGACCACTACCTTCCTTCATCCTTCAGAACCGCTCTCTAATATCCCCGCCCCCAGCTTCGGGCAACTGCTCTGGTGTCCCTTCAGATCCTTCCCCGTGACAGCGTGATCGCCCCAACTGAGTCCCGTTGCCGAGGGTGAATAGCCGTCGACCCCGCCGAAAAGTGCAAATGCTTTGGTGCGGATACGGTGTGAGGCTCCCAAATATCAGCCACGACACATGTATCAAACAATATACAAAGTGCAAGTAAAAAAATACACTTTACAGTAATTCTTAGTGATGGGTTACCAGAAACAACTAATCGAAAAGGCGCCACACAGGTAAACCTATCTGTCTTCTGCACATAATATTTTAATACGTTGGAGTTCCACAACGTCCTTCGGAGACTTCGGTCACCATGCGGACAGTCGAGGCCCGGTATCTGCCGCCTTAGAACCGCTGTCCCCGCAAGTCCGTCCTCTCCGCTCGCCTCCCGAAAAAGCCCGCGAGCTCCAGCTCAGCACACACATACAAGATAGCATAACGTAGAGCGTTTTCATTGGTTAGCTCCAGTTAACAGTCCACTTAATATTATTCAGAACCCTACGCTCACCTATGAATTCAGTTAAATTCGTGAAGCACATTGAAAAGTACCAGGCTTGTCCAGAATTGATAAGAAGACGTAGACTTCTGGATTGTGCTTTCAGTGCTTATGAGGGTTGTTTATTGTCTATTCTGTCTATAACTAATGAGTTCTTCTTACGATGTCCTCTGGTGGAATAGGCATATTATAGACACAGCAAAAATAAGTTATACCAACAGATGAAAATAACGTCCTCTGGAAAGTTACAATATTGTAATTAGGTGCGTGACTTCAAAATTGGAGATAGGAGGACGAGACTTGCCTCTTCCAGCAGGAAACAGAGTAATGAAGGGGAGCTTCAAGTTCCAACGCACTTACACACTAATACAGCCGATATTTCTGGGACAAGATTCTTCCAGAGTTGACACCGATTACCTTTTTGATTGCAGGCTGGACACGAGTTGTGGAGGAGGCAAAGGAGATAATCCATCAGTGGACTAAGCACACTAAAATAATTAATTTTAATTAATTATTAATACGTACAAATCAAGAACATGAGTTGTGTGGTCCTCTCATGTGAGTTCATTGTTAATATAGGGGATATTATCGTTACAGATGAAAATATACTCCAAGATCAGGCCTTCTTGTCAGAACCGGGAAGCAGGGGTAACAGATTCACCACAAGCTTCAATTTAATCGTCTTGTGTTTACAGTGTTTGCAATGTTTTTTTACAGTGTATACATAAAATGCTTCTGGATTCCCGTAATACTCTTCACTCTAGTCATTTCCTCGTCACTATTCACTCTCCCGATTCACAATTTGACTTGCTTGTTGACTTCTCACATTACTCCGAGACCCAGTACAATTTCAGCATCCCAAACTTCACATTGTCCTCTCTCTCTCTCTCTCTGCAGTAAAGACAACGGTATTTTCTTGTCATATGTAAAACAGTTACAATTGTGCTACTGGAAGATAGTTCATGACGTCAGAGAGGAGGAGAACCTATAGGTTGAGAAAGAGGAGAAAACGAGGGTGAATGAAAGGCCGGGTTATGACGGGATCAGGAATGGTTGTTACCGACTAAAGTATACCCCATGTTCAGGCAGTTCTGGTAGAACCGGGAAACAGGGGCAACAGATTCGCCACAAAGTACAATGTAATCGGGGCGTGAGGTAAGGTGCAAAGTGGATTTCTCTGGGACGCTGAAGTCAGTGATGCCGTCGGAAAAAGCTGTAAACAACTGGTTTATTACCCTGAGGCAACACACACAAAATGTTAAAGGAACTCAGCAGACCGGACAGAAAATATATAAAAGAGTAAATTCTGATAGTGTGTGTTGTTTTCTATTTCGAGCATCAGCAGATTTTCTCCCGTTTTAGTTCTATAACTCTGTTCATCATATTGTTTCCATTTATACACAAGTGGGTTTACAGAGTAGGGATGATGAAGGCAGTTTGATTGTCGTAATTTGCAGTATTTATTTCTAAGGTTTAGTGAGTTCCAAAATCCTATTCATTGGGTATTTCAGCATATTCTTGATTTCTTCTCGGAATTTGTTCTGGGTCAGGGAGTAAATAAAAGTGTTGGTGCAGGAACTGAGAATCTGCAGCATTCCCGATATTTCCTCGGTGAGGTAGTGGGGATCTGTTACAGAATAATAAACAAAACTCATTGAAATCCGTTGATAGATATAAAATGCCTGGCGTGTTACCGAGCACAGTATGAAACTACCGGATATGCTGAAGAGCAAAGCGATGGATTTGCGTCGGTTCTCCATTTCAAGGTCCTTGTCATTCTCTCCACTCTTTTGTCCCCGGAACCCCCGGCGGGCTCGGCTGGCTGCTAGAATCTTCCTAACAGTTTGAATATTGAGCAGCTAAATCAGAAAAAATGGGACACAAGGCGTTAAAATGCGGTGAAACATTGCAAATGCCGCCCATGAGGGAGAACTTTTGCAGCTCGATGTATGAACACAATACCAGAGAACACTATCCATTATTACCAGAGGCTCGTATACAAAGCCCCAGGGGACACTCTCCAAACAGGCCAACAGAATTACTGTTCCGATAACCACAACAGCCGTCCGCTCGGTGTAATATTTTGTTTTCAGCTTCTCGCAGCAAATAGCCACAAATCGATCGACGGTGAAAGCGACAGTCAGCCAGACTGAGGCCGCGGTGCTCGCAAAAATTAACCATCCACAAAATCTGCACACAGGAGTGATGAACAGGAATGATCGGGGAAAATAAATCCAAGCAGTCCACGTCAGCAGCGGATAGGAGATAACCAGCAAGAGATCGGCGGCGGCCATTCCCACCATGTAACGATTGACGCATTTGGACAGACCGCACTTTCCCCGGGTCACAATCACAATGGCCAGCAGGTTCGCTGAAAGAGAGACAGGGAACAGCAAGTTGAAAAAACACTGAGCAGAGGCTAGTGCAGCAATGTGAGCGGATACCGTCATACGTCCATGTCATTGACGCGTTTAGTGAAGGGAGATTCCAAAGAGGGCGCAGATCTGGAGGAGACAAAGAAGGACGTTACACAGTAAAATAAAAGCAATATAATTTGTGTACGGATTCCTTACTGGTGACCGAAATGCGAAGTCGCAACGGGTGGTGAAAACCGGGGAATTACCTCCTCAGAGTCCTACTGGATGGAACAGTTTCTACTGGCGCCTCTGCATTTCGTGTCATGAAATGAATACATCCGCACCTTAATTGCGGGATAGTTGCAATAGACAATCAACAGCTTCTATGGTTCTCCCTGTCAGGACAACCGAAGGACGGTACAAAAGAACGGAATATTCTGGAATCACGCATCCAGACAAAATAGAATTGGTGGAAAAAAAAACAGTTAATGTGTCTCTTTTCATAAATGTACTCAGAGAGGTCCCTGACAAACCTGTTAAGATTTTTCTTTCCATTCAAACCGATTGGAATTTAGTGTTTAAAGTATTTCCCATGTTTGCTTCCTAATCCAGCACCTGTCATCAGTGACTTTACAGCAGAACATTGACTGATACCACCATTAAAACGCAATCTGACACAACGAGAGAGAGAGATACGGATATAACACCTCCCATTGAAACCATCGCAGGGAAGCAGGGAGAGGAATTCATCGTCCAGCGGCCAACTCAGTGTCGCTTTTAGATAACTGCATCGGTGTCAAATGTAGATATAACATATAATACATTTTATAATGTTGATAACACATCTGTTGTGATATTTGGCTCAACAACGACTTCATTGGGTTGTCCAGCAACTGCTTCACATTCAGTCACAGCGCACACATTTATTAAAAACCCTCGAGTTTCCTCACATTTACGAAAGAGTTACTACCAGTCAATGGTTTGATTATTGCACCTCACACGACCGCTCACATACAAATGCAGACAATCCATCGGTATAAACACGGGGAGCAGCACAGACTATTTGCGATTTCAGTGCAGCCACTACCGGACCAAAAGCAGGTAATCCCGAACATCACATTATTCAGCAGAAGCAACTGGGAGAACTCTGCCTGACCCGTTGAATTCCAGAATCGCTGAATTCCAGCATCGGTTTGTTTTTGGATTGAGATCCTGAAATCCACATTCCCGATGTTTTCATTCCATTCCTGAAATGCGGCAGACTGGGACTCGACATGCGGCAGTGGAATCCAGCGACAGAAACTAATACAACAATGGAATTCAACTTCAGTTCCCACCTACAGCAGCCGATACGGCGGCTTACCGGAAATTCCAAATGCTGAAATAAAAGGATAGTACACTCTCCCAATTCTCAGGATGACTGGATAACCCATTTCAGTGAGAATCTGATTTCTATTGCTTTTCAATTCACAGCGCCGGCAGAAACTCTGAGCTGGTGTTTTCAAAACGTCCCTGATTTATACAAAGGAGTAATCTCGAGATATACAGTTATACCCCGACTAACATCATTAGTTACAATTACTTGAGCAAAAAAATTTTATTCAACACTATTGTCTCTGATGTAAATATTGAGCAGATTGAAGAGAAATATATCAAATTTATTTGGTATTACGTCCGCAGTCAAAATTATGACAAAATCTGAGCTTTCTGTTGGAGCAACCATATTTACAGGGTTCATGTTTTTGTTGGCTAATTATTAATATAACCATATAACCATATAAAATTACAGCACGGAAACAGGCCATCTCGGCCATTCTAGTCCGTGCCGAACTCTTACTCTCGCCTAGTCCGGCCGACCTGCACTCAGCCCATAACCGTCCATTCCTTTCCTGTCCATATAACTGTCCAGTTTAACTTTAAACGACAACATCAAACCTGCCTCTACCACTTCTGCTGGAAGCTCGTATCACACAGCCACCACCGTCTGAGTAAAGAAGTTCCCCCTCATGTTACCCCAAAAATTTTGCCCTTTAACTCTCAACTCATGTCCTCTTTTTTGAATCTCCCCCACTCTCAATGGCAAAAACCACTCCACGTCAACTCTATTTATACCCCTCGTAACTTTAAATACATCTATCAAGTCCCCCCTCAATCTTATAGGTTCGAAAGAATAAAGACCCAACTTGTTCAACCTTTCTCTGTAACTTAGGTGATGAAACCCTGGCAACATTCTAGTAAACCTTCTCTGTGCTATCTCTATTTTGTTGACATCTGTCCTGTAATTTGTAAGCAGATTTCACCAACACCTTGCGACCCCTAATTTCTGTCCCTGCGGTTTCCCATTTTCAGTGTTTCAACTCCCTCCTGGCCACCCACACACAAAACAAACAAACACACAACACACACACACACACACACACACACACACACACACACACAACACACACATACACACACACACACACACACACACACACACACACACACAAACACACACACATACACACGCACAAGACACACACACGCGCGCACACACACACACACGCATACACACACAAACACACACACATATACACACACACACACAAACACACACACAGACACGCACACACACAAACAGACACACACACACACCCAAACACACACGCACAAAACAAACACACACACACACACACACACACACACACACACACACACACACACACACACACACAAACGCAGATACGAATAGATCCCGGGAATGATAGTGAACACACACTAAGTGCTGGAAGAACTTGGCTGAGTTCCTCAAGCATTTTGATATGTTGCTGGAGAGGTAGACTTTCATAAGCCGTCCACTTCATAGAACCGTCTAAGTTTTGCCTGTCTCACAGTGACCAATTTCCTTCTTCTTCCCTCACGGAAAGACTACAATATTCCTTCCTGTCGATACACAAAGTAAAGAGAATCTCTCACATCAAAGGTGTGTTTCAGAGAACAGGGATACTGACAGCTCATCACTTCCACAGTCTCAGACGGAAGCCATTCTGTCCCACACTGAGCCCAAGCCGGATACATATTCCACGGTTACACTGAAACATACATGTTCATTATTTTCATTGTATTCTGTACCACATTGTCCTACAGGTAGAGAGACATACCCAGATCCAAAATGCCCATACACGGTGCTGGGAGGACTGCAGCAGTAGGGTTGGCAGAGTCAGTGTGGGTTCAGGACATTACAAACAGTTGAAACATTACGAACTGATGAATGTGATGTTGGTGGATTTTACAAAGTTTCTGATCAGCAAATAAGGTTCTGGTGTGCTTGTGTAGACTTAGAATTCGTCAGCAGTTCAAAGACAGAGAGAGAGAATAAATGGGTCATTTTCGGTTTGGGAAGCTGTGACGAGTAGGGTGAATCATGGATTGGAGCTGAGACCCCAGCTGTTCATAGTCTACATCACTGATTTGGATGTGCGATGTTATCAATGTCTGCTGGTGTTACAGAGCTGGGTGCAGGATCAGCAGTGAGAAGGATACAGAGTGGGTCCGGGGACTCAGGCAGAAGTGAATGAGTGAGGACCAGGCAGATGTACAAAGTGCGGGTGACTTGAGGCCAACCATTCCGAGAGAACAAGGTAGGAAAACCCATTTTTACATGGGAACGGAGGACTTTGAACAATTCACTGAGAGTTAACATTCAGGTACAACAGATATTAAGTGAAACTAGCTTCTTTATGCCCTATGAAGCAGAATGACTGGGGAAGAGGAGGTGTCTAATTGGGTTCTGGTGAGAATGCATCTTGAATATTATTTGCTTGTCCCGTCGCATTTCCTCAGTAAAGTCATCCCGGTAACACTGAGAGTGCAGGGATTATTCCTCACACTGTCTGCACTGGCTCCAGGGATGGCAGGGTGTCGTGTGAGGAGAAATTGAGTGAGCCGCGCCTGTATTCTCTGGAATTTATGAGGAGAATTGATCGATTCTTTGAATTATTCAGACCGGTTGGAGTGATGATTCCGCAGAAATAGGATTCTGTTACCATGGGTCATAGTTTCATCAAGAAAGAATAAAAATTCAGGACGGAGAGGGAAAGAAAATGTCCGTATTCGGTGATTGTTTATCTAGTTAGAATCTATAACAGTGCCGGACAGGAAGGCACCCTTTGGTCTGTGATGTTGGGCTGACGTAATTGAGCCAGTGATGCCTAATTAAATTAATCCATCTCCCTGCATGTTGTCTATATCGCTTCGCTCTCTGTGTGTTTCTTTGCCTAAGAACCTCGTAAATGCCGCTGTTTCACCTACCTCCAGCACCACCCCGAACTCCACTCCAGAACCCCACAACTCTTTGTTTTGTTTTCTTCTAATTACTTCCTGCACATGTCCTTTGAATATTTTCCCCTCTCGCCTTAACTGCATGCCCTCTGGTATTCGATATTTGATGCTCTGAGAAAGATACCGGGTATCTACTTTATTTATGACTCAGATAAACATTTCAGTCTACGTTTCGCTTCTGGCACTCTGCGAAGAAGAATACAAAATTATGCAACTCCTCCTTTTGGATCTCCTCCTAAACTCCTCCTGTTGAAAGTCTTCTATGCCCTTTCCAATGGCTCTGCATCCTTCCTACAATGGGACGATTGAAACTAGATGCAATGTCCCAGGTGCAACCTGACCAAACTTTTATAATGCTGCAACATTACCTCCTGGCTCATGAACTGAAACCTTTATTAACAAAGGCAAATATGTCACGGAGCAGGAGCAGTGGAGGAAATTGACTCATCAATATGATGCTGCAGACCTGGAAATGAGACCAAAGAAAAGATAACGAGGGGAAAGGAGATGACAGATGCACTAAATGAATACTTTGCACAAGACTTCACTGCGGAAGTACAAGCATTGTGCCAGATGTTAAAGGCTGTCAGTGGAACGACATGACAGCAGTTACTATAACAAGGGAGAGTGCGCACAAAAAGCTGACAGACCTCATAGTGCATAACTCCCCCGGACCATGTGAACTGCACTCTCGGGTTATAAAACGAGTATGCATTAGTAATGATCTTTCCAAAATTAAGTGGACTCTGGCAGAGGACTGGAAAATTGCAAATGTCACTCTACTCTATAAGAAAGCAGGACGGCAGCAGTAAGAAATTGTAGATCAGTTAGCTGGACAACAGTGGCTGCTAAAATTTGGAGTCATTTGTTAAGGATGAGGTTATGAAGTCCTAGGACACACAAAACAAGATAGGGAAAATACCAGGTTAAGTGCTGATTATATTATAGGAAATTTTCTGGCATGTTTGAGCAATAAGTGATTTGTAGGAGGCAGCGAGTGGGAATAAAAGGATGATTTTCTGGTTGCCTGCAGGTGTGTGTTCCACAGGAGCTTGGGTTGGGACCGTTGCTTTTTTATGTTGTATCTCAATGAATGAGACGGTAGATGATGCAGAGATTGGTGGGGGGAAGGGTAGTGTTCAGGAAACCGGTAGGCTGCAGAGAGACTCAGACAGATTAGGAGGATGGGCACTCGCTGCCTTCTACAAATTCACTGCGTCACCTTTAGGTACCGAATGTTTAATATCCTCAACAAAATCCAACAGGTCCGATTTTCCCTTTAGGAAACGATGCCGATTTTGTCCTACCTTGTACTGTGTACTTGTACTCCATAATCTCAGGTTAACAATTGACACCGAGATCTTCCCAACCACTAATGAAGGCTAACTGATCTATAAGTTACTTTCTGCTGATCATTACTAATGCCTCCAGAATCTCTAGCGCTTCCTCTTTCTGAACCCTGGGGTGGATTTCATCTGGTCCAGTAGAGTTGTGTACCCGTACGTCTTTCAGCTTTTTGTGCACACTCTCCCATGTTATAGTCACTGTACTCACTTCCCTCACTTCCCTCCTTTAACATCTAGTGCACTGCTAGTGTTTTTGACAGTGAAGGATAGTGCAAAATGCTCATTTAGTTCATCTGCCATCTCCTTGCCCTCGTCATTTTATCTACGGTCTCATTTTCTTGCGTTCCTATATCCAAAATCATCTCTATTTTATTTTCTTACATACTTGAAAAAAAACTTTTACTATCCAGATTGATACAGTTTGCAGCCTGCATCTTTTTCCACCTTACTATTTATTTATTTATTTATTTATTTATTTATTTATCTATCTATCTATTTATTTATTTATCTATCTATCTATCTATCTATCTATCTATCTATCTATCTATCTATCTATCTATCTATCTATCTATCTATTTATTTATTTATTTATTTATTTATTTATTTAATTAATTAAACTTGCTCTCTCTAGGGTTTTAAAAGCTTCCCACTCATCATTCTTCGTAATAACTGGAGCTTTGTTTTGCCCCTCGCTTTTACATTTGCTTAAGTTTGATTTCTTGACTCTTACTACTCTGTGTCGCGAACAATGAAGGAAAACTTCGCAGAGATGCGCTTTAATATTGTGTCTAATTGTCTTACAAGTTTGGTCCGTTCATCACTCTGTACATCAATGCTGTTCAAGGGCATGTCAACTTGCAACACCTCACACTTGCTGGAATCAAATTTCACTTTCATCATCAACTCTCCTGGCAAACAATCAAACCATTTCCAACCTTTCCACTTCAGATGCAGATAGACTGTGCTCAATAATAATTTTGCGCTTTGGTCAGTAATGGTTCCTGGTATCCCTAAGAATTCTGTCAGCACTGCGTTGATGATGACTTACTATAACAACTTACGTAGTCTGTGCGCGTCCATTTGTAAACACCAATCAGGAGCCGTCCTGGTCTCCAGCATCACATTGATACGTCACTCTCCTCCGCTGTTGCTGCTCCTGTTCCCTTTGTCCTTATCCGGCCCCTCATGCCTTCTCCATGATCCGACATCAGAGTTATGTGTGTGCTTTTCAACAAAAGCTCCCATTCTGACAGAAAAATATCCACCGCTGTCATGACTGCCCTCAGCCCACGTGCCTTCCCCACGAATCAATATCGGAGTTGTTCTTTTCTTTTTACAATTACTCCCATTGAGCGAGAGGAATATCAATCTCTGTCTTGTCTGTTACTCAGCCCACGTGACACCATATTTAGTTCAGAAAGAATAAATTTGGAAATGGAAGATAGAGTGTAACGTGGACAAGTGTGGTGCTGCATTTTGGAAGGCTAAATGTCACACACACACACACACACACACACACACACACTCGCACACATATACACACACACACATACACACACACATACACACACACAAACACACTCTCGCACACACGCACACACACACATACACACACACACACTCGCACACACGCACACACACACACACACACACACACACACACACACACACACACACACACACACACACACACACACACACACACACACACACACACACTCGCACACACGCACTCAGAAACACGGATACCAACAGATCGTGGAAATGAAAGTGAGCACACACTAAGAGCTGGAAAAAAAAACAAGTACACAAGGTATCGGCCGAGCTGCCATCCACTCACCTTTCATCTCTGGAGGGAAACAGGTGCTTTCACTTTCTATTCCCACCATCTAACACTTGGCCTGTGAGCCGACTGACCGGGATCTTCAATGTCAGAGCGGAGGTTCTCAGACAGTCCACTGACACTATGGGTGACATTTGACTGATTATCATCTGTGAATTCCTTTCTAATCAAAACAAAATTAAGAAATCTCGGAGGTTTACTTCAGCAGTTTGGCCAGTTCATACTCTCTGCGGGTCAAGGAAAATTCAGGTAGTTAGCTGGTGATAGGGGACTCGATAGTCAGGAAGACAGACAGTTGATTTTGTGAGTGTAAAATTGACACTAGAGTGGTTCATTGCCTATCGTGTGCTATGGTCTAGGATGTATCAGAGTGGCTGCAGGATATTCTCAAGCGGGAGGGTGAACAGACTGAGGTCGTTGTCCATATCAGCATTTACGCCATTGGCAAACATGTGGAAGATGTCCTACGCACTGAATATATTGTTAGTGAAAAGGCTGAAGGGAAGGTCCCCAAAGTAGTGACCCCTGGATTACTCCCGTAGACACGACCTCATCTTGGTAGGTGTGGAAGGAAAGCACGGATGAGGGGATGGCCCAATGCATCAGGGGTTCGAGTTGCTGGATCATTGCGACCTTTCCTGGGGAAATGGTGACCTGCACCAGAGGGACGGTTTGCACATGAACTGGAAGGGAACAAATATGCTGCCTGGGAGGTTGGCTAATGCTAATCGGAAGGGTTTAAACTAGTTCTGCAGTGGGCTGGGAACTGCAAAACCAGGTCAGCAAATGAAGGATCGGACCGTAAGGTAGGTGTCGGGAAAATTATTGGCAGGCAAATTCGAAATAAACGGGTATGATGAGACGGATAGATTGAAGTGAGTATTTTGGGTAAAGGCGATCAAATGTGAGCACGGATCAATGCACTAAACTACAATATTGTGGCTATTACAGGGACTTAGTTGCGTGAGGTCAAGGAATGGGTGATTAATGCACCAGGTTTTCGAAGTTTTAGACAAGATATAGAGGGAGTTATAAAATGGAGGAGTTGCACTTCTTATCAGGGCTAAACTGAGGCGAGATATAGTGGAGGGTTCAGACAGTGATCCATTTGGTTAGAACACTACAATAGGAAGGAGTGCAAAGAGTGTACTACTACCTGTTGGGTAATGAGCCTGCCCAGGTCACTGACCTCTCAGTGGGTGAGCAATTAGGAAACAGTTACCAGAACTCCTTCATTTTCTGGATAGCTGTAGATAGGGACAGATATGGTCCTTATTGGATAGTCCTTAATTGTAGCAGACCAAATTGCGAGGACGTTCGGCAGGAACTATGAAGGGTTACTTGGGATACACTCTTTTCTGGAAAGTCCACATCAGAAATGTAGAGACTACTTAAAGATCAATTGCACTGATTACAAGTAAGGTATCGTACTGTTGGAAGGAAGGTTGGTGTTGGAAAGATACAAGTATCATGAATGTTCAGAGAGATGATGAATATAGTCAAAAAGAAAAATGAAAGTATGTCAAGCTTCCAAGTTAGGATCAAATGAGCACATGAGTATTAAAAAGAAACCAGAAAGAACTATAGAAGGAAATTATGAAAGTCAAGCTTGCTACGAGAAGTCCATGGCATGTAGAAATAAATTGAATCCTCGTGGATTCTATGCACATACCTAGAGCAAGAAGATAGAAACATAGAAACATAGAAAATAGGTGCAGGAGTAGGCCATTCGGCCCTTCGAGTCTGTACCGCCATTCAGAATGATCGTGGCTGATTGTCCAACTCAGAACCCTGTACCAGCCTTCCCTCCATACCCCTTGATCCCTTTAGCCACAAGGGCCATATCTAACTCCCTCTTAATTATAACCAATGAACTGGCCTCAACTGTTTCATGTGGCAGAGAATTCCACAGATTCACCACTCTCTGTGTGAAGACGTTTTTCCTAATCTCGGTCCTAAAAGGCTTCCCCTTTATCCTCAAACCGTGACCCCTCGTTTTGCTCCCCCCAACATCGGGAACAATCTTCTTGCATCTAGCCTGTCCAATCCCTTTAGGATTTTAGACGTTTCAATCAGATCCCCCCCTCAATCTTCTAAATTCCAACGAGTATAAGCCTAGTTCATCTAGTCTTTCTTCATATGAAAGTCCTGCCGTCCCAGGAATCAATCTGGTGAACCTTCTTTGTACTCCCTCTATGGCAAGGCTTTCTTTCTTCAGATTAGGGGACCCAAACTGCACACAATACTCCAGGTGTGGTCTCACCAAGGCCTTGTACAACTGCAGTAGTACCTCCCTGCTCCTGTACTCGAATTCTCTTGCTATAAATGCCAGCATACCATTCGCCTTTTTCACCGCCTGCTGTACCTGCTGTCCCTAGGCCTCCCGTCCCATGATCCTCTCATATCCCCTTTGCCAATCAACTGTCCTGTTCTTGGCTCCATACCTCCTCCTCCTGTCTCCTCCTATCATTTCGGATCTCCTCCTCCCCCTCCCACTTTCAAAACTCTTACTAGCTCTTCCTTCAGTTAGTCCTGACGAAGGGCTTCGGCCCGAAACATCGACCGTACAACTTCCTAGAGATGCCGCCTGGCCTGCTGCGTTTATGTGTGTTGCTAGATGATTGTCATAACGGGGGCGCTGGGAGGGGACCCTAATGCAAGACAGAGACACTGAAGTACTAGGAGCAGGACAGGAATTAGAAACTAGAGTTAGGGATGTGACTAGATGCAGACTAGGAACAGGGTCAAGAACTCAGACTTGGACTTGGCAAGCAATACCAGGACTAGAAACTGGGAACTAGGAGCCTGGGCTTGGACTCAGAGCGGGAGACTGGACAAGGACCCCGAACCTGGGTCTTCACTGGCGCTCGGACCCCGGAGCTAGGCGAGGACATGACGTGGCTACTGAACTGGACATGGCATGGGTTCTTCATGGCTAGGGTTCCTCGTGGCGAGGACATGACGAGGCTTGGATTTGTATCGGTGTGTACGTTTGTTAATTCGAGGGTCTGATCCCGTTTCGAGCCTTAGAAAGTTTATCACCATGTGCTTATACAAGAGGCTTTGATCCCATGGATGGTCAGAGGCTTTTTCCCGGGGCTGAAATGGTTGCCACAAGAGGACACAGGGTTAAGGTGCTGGGGAGTAGGTACAGCGAAGATGTCAGGAGTAAGTTTTTTACTCAGAGATTAGTGTGTGCGTAGAATGGGCTGCCGGTAACGGTGGTGGAGGCGGATACAATAGAGTATTTTAAGAGACTTTTGGTTAGGTCCATAGAGCTTAGAAAAACAGAGAGTTATGGGGAAATCTAGTAATTTCTAAGGTAAGGACATGTTCGGCACAACTTTGTGAGCCGAATGGCCTGTATTGTACTGTAGGTTTTCTATGTTTGTGTGTTTCTAAGCCGACCACATATTGTGTGTGCCAAAGAAAAACAACCAAACAAACAACTATCTAATGCTCCATCCGCCTGGAGAAAATATTCGGCGTATCAGTCTCAGTGATAATTTTCTCTACCGATGCCAATGACATCTAGTTTTAAACCCGCGCCTTACATACTGTTCCCTCCACTCTATCCCTGCTGCTTTATTTCACGGTCTCTGCAGGGGTTAACTGCACCTGCTCATGCATTGGATTAATTAAGTGAACATCCACGTGGTCTGATTGCGTCATCGGAGTGTGCTTCTTTAGTACAAATAGGGGTTTCCTACAATGATTGTCAGTACGAGCAACGCCTCCGGGAATGACATTGTCCAACAGACCTGGGAATCGGAGTTCCGACGGACCGATCCTGGAGAGTAGAGCGACACAGTTCAAGAATGGGTCGGAATCTGGGATCAGTTCAGTGGAAAGTTACACCAATGGATCAGAAAGTTTCAATTTGGATGCTGACTTCAAAACTCATTCAATTGAACTAACATTAACACAGCGGATCCAAATTGCGCTCTTGGACTTTGCACCGATTTACTATCCAATTCTTGCTGTTGTTGCCATCCCTGGTAAGTCAAAGTCTCATGTTGAAACTATTTCGAGTGGTAGCTGTACCATGGTCTTATTATCGCACACAACACGCATGTCACATCCACTCCTCCCCATGTTCCCCACAAATACACACTGTCCTTTTTGTTTGCTTGATATATATTCGTAACTCTACGTGTATATTCGGTAAATGTTGAAAACGCCCGTGTCAGACTGACGACTTATTCTCTGTTCCGACAGTTAGGGATGCTGTCAAATCTTTACATTCAATTTCTGTTTTATCTGCTCAAGAGCGGTAAATTTCTCAAGCTGACCCGGCATTGTATTGTCTATCCGTACATGTCTTTGAGAACGGGCGTGTCAGTTGTCTTGTGGAGCAGCTGATGTACTTGAGGACTGGGTATTCCCCATGGCTGTTGGGGAGACAGTACCAGGGTCCTGACTCAGAGACTGTAAGGGAATTGCGATACTCTTTTCCGCGTTAGAATGGTGTATTTTAGAGGGAAATGTCCAGACCGCGGAATCCCCATGCTGCGCTGCTCCTGAACTTCTAGATGGTCGCAGTCGTAGGTTAGGAATTTGTCAACGAGCCTTGCTGAGATGCTCCAGTGTATAGTGTAGACGGCACCAATTACCGCAGATTTGAAAAAAAAAACAACAACACACTGTTCTCTTTTCTTGTGTTGATTTTTACTTATCGAGATTGTAATCTTACCCTGGCGCCGATTCTAAAATCTGTCCCTGCCCGCTGGACTAACCTTCTATAAATATCACACGCAGCTGCAATGGATGTCTTCAACCGCCTGTTTGTTTTCGACTCTGAACAGAGTGAAAGCCTCTGTCCTCTCCATCACTCAATATTTAAAGTAAACCCCACAGATCAGCTCCTCCTGTGGAGAATCGATGATTTCGATTCTCTCTTTCACCGGCCATGATGAACCCATAATTCCCCAGTCAATTCCTGGCTTCAGAGACAGTCGTTTCACCTATTATCTGTCGCCCTTTCTGAGCTCTGACCAATTTTTGTGCAACACTCCAGACTCTGCTCCTCACGCACACTCGGAACATGTTTGAGCTTCTCGCTAAAGTCCGGTTTATTGTTCGGCACGTAATGCATTCAGCGTGGACCAAATAGTTAGTCATGAGTAGAGAGATAGTCCCTTCTGCCTTTCTATCGTTTGTTAGTCTAAAACACGGGTTCCAAACTCTGATAGGGTTAAACCAACACACACAGTACATAGTATCTGCACCTTTGCCGGACAGGTGAACATTTTCTATCCGCAGAAAGAGTATCTGTGGAACAAATCAGTAAGATCAGTATACAGTATATAGATTCATGACCATAGCGACAGAAGTAAAATGGCGGAGAAATTACCGCTCTGTCAGTGCAGGGGGCGGCGGTGGTCAGTGAGAGAGTTTACGAGATTCCGGTCGGATCTGCAACAGAATACAAGACGACAATCGGTGACATGGAAAATCATTAGGCTTAGATTTATTGAAAACTTCAAGACCATCTATTCAATGTGTGAAATTTCTCCGTAATCTATATCCCATGTTATTAAAGTTAGTGCTTGTTGGTTCAGTAATGATGTCAATCTGCTTTTTACCTTGAGCCGGCGGCTTTGAGGAAATTAAAATACACCACCCCAGCCATTGATAATGCGTTCAATGCACGTTGATTCTACCCGTACCTAACTTACTGTTGTTCACATTGCTTTACTCACTCCACCGGACGCCTACTTGAATATTTTACTTTACACCTTGGGTTGGCCTAAATATTCTTGCATTTGTTCATGCCGCCAGTTTCGATCCCCCGCAGCCTTCTCACACTCTCGATGTGTACCCGTGTGTTCACTGGGTATTAATACTTTCTAGCAATCTCCATTACTTACAAATATACTCCACCTGTGGTCTAATAGTGACGCCAAGGCGTTGAATTACCGTCCGACAGTTTCAGCAGCAACTCTATCTGGGTGTTTGTCTGCATCACTCCCAGCTGAAATGTCAGACTGCAGTACCTTCTGTTTTCAGCTTTCCTATGCATCCGAAACATTGACCTTTCAAAGGGACCGAGGAGTCGGTCAATTATAACTGCTCATCATATCCGTGCCTTTGGTGAAATGTTTGATTTGATAACGCAGGAGCGAAAACAGTGGAAGATATAAAGGTTGCGGCATTTCCCCGAACCGTGTCCAGCTGAAATGTTATGGATTTTATTGACCCCGGTTCCGTTTTGGATGCAGTCACGGTATTCGATCAACAAGGACGACCACTGTCTTATTGACTTTGGCCGTGTGTTACAGTGATGTACGGAGATCGATCACACTGCACTGAACCGGGGCAAATATCAACTCGATTTGTTCGACTGAAATTTGGCTCAAGTTGAACAGAATATTTGCTGCTTCCCTCAGATTGCATATTTATGTGTGGAGAGAAATGATACAAACGCTATCTGCTGACTTCTGTCTTCACTCTGGTCGCGAAATCCAAGGGTTCTTCTGGCCAGTGGATGACGTCACTCCCAGTAATTAGCTCATTGAATATTAATCCCTGACTGACCAAAGAATTGTTGCCAATCACCGATAGATTATCCTACCTCTGAATCGTACTAAGATTTTGGTAATAGTAAATTTTACACCGATGCTTTGAATTTGATGTATAATTTCTGTACTTCTGCTTTTCACAGTGAACGTGGTGACGATTGTCATACTGTCACGGGGAAAGTGCGGACTCTCTAAAACTATCACCCGCTATCTGTTGGCCATGTCAGCGGCAGACCTAGCGGTCGTTTTCCTGGACGTTATATTGATGAAAATTCCGAAAGCTTTTCCGGATGACTTTTCCTTCTTGTTTTACGTCCGCATGTGTAGAACCCACGTCTTCTTATTGCAGGCCGCCACAGATTGCTCTGTTTGGTTCACCGTCGCCTTCACCTTTGATCGATTTGTGGCCATTTGCTTCCCGGATCTAAACACTATCTATTGCACTGGGAGAACGGCGGCTGTGGTTCTGAGCACAGTGACTGCACTGAGTAGTTTAAAGAACGTTTTCTGGTTCTTCATGGTCCAAGATACATATACTTCCTCTAACGTATGGTGGCCTTGCATGCAGAGATGGGAATTACTAGGGTCACTATTCTGGATAGCAATCGATGTCGCTCGTACCGTCTTTTCAACTGTGATCCCATTCCTCGTTGTTATCCTGCTCAATGCTTTCACCATCACAAACGTTTTACTGGCCAGTAGAGCCCGCGGGAGACTCCGGGCTTCCAGTAATGGTCAGAGTTCCAGAGACCCGGAGATGCAGAGCCGCAGAAAGTCCCTCGTTTTACTGCTGGTCGTCTCGGGAAATTTCATCCTGTTATGGGCCTTGTATGGGGTGACGGCTATCTGGAACAGAATGGGTTATGTAGTGAACCCCCAGTATTGGGTGACGATACCTTCATTCTTCAATGAACTGTGCTACATGCTGCAACTTCTGAGCTGCTGCACAAACACCGCTCTTTACGCCGTCAGCCAGACTAAGTTCAGGCAGCAGCTGAAGCAGGTGCTGAATTCTCCTCTCACTCTCATTTGGAAATGGATTCGAATCTGAGGGTTCATGTGACCAGCATCCGTCTCTTCTACTTCCAAGAAGGCGGTCGGAATGTTTTCCATTGATTGTCCTGTCTCTCCAAATTCTCCCTGGATGGGCGGACACAACTCTCTGGTTTCAACACTTCCTGACACTCACGCTGCCCTGATACAGTCTCATCTGTTGTCATCTGCAACTCTGTTCATTTGGTTTCAATACCTTAAGCAACCCAATTGTTTCAAGCAGGTGCTGCCTTTCCTTTCCAAGTCATAACTCGGAGCCGTATAACTGACCAATAAATTAAACCCTGTCTTCCTGCAGTGTAATATTGGACAAATAACCATCTCAAAATCACATAGTGAGAACAATGACAACCTAGTGGTTATGAGAGTAACTAGTTCCAAATTCTTGTAGCTGCAAGGATGGAAAGTATTTTGCCTCTGAAACACCTTATATGAGTGTACGTTTCCATAGTCATTAATTAAACTGAACATTATAGGGAACCGATCTTCAAAGCAAGTTCAACATTGAAATACAGCGAGGCATCACTGGCTGAAAGAGAACATTGCAATAACGCATTTGAATCGGATGTTCCGCCACGATATCTCAATACCAAATATTAAAAGCAGCTCATGCAAAATGCTGGAGGTACTCGGTTAGATAGCATCCACGGAAGTGAGAAAAAAAATAACAGTTGGCGTTTCTGTCCAATGTCCTTCTTGAGAATTGGAAAGGGAGGGTGAAGACGGCAGATTAGAGAAGCTGGTGGAGGGGAAGGAGAATAGCAAGAAGGTGATAGGTGAAGCCAACAGGACAGGGAAGCTGAAGGGCTGGAGAGGAAGGAATCGGATGGGTGAGGAGAAAGGGAAGGAGGAGGGGAACACGAGGGGGTGATAGGCAAAAGAGAAGAGGCCAGTGTGGAGAATAGAACAAGAGCGGAGAGAGAACATTGTTACCGGTAGGAGACTCGATATTCACGCCATCAGTTTGGAAGCTTCCCAGACAGAATTACAAAGCGTTGCGCCTGAACCGTGCGGAAAACCGAGAGGCGGGGATGGGAGAGAGGTAAGCATAAGTTTCTTATTAGGACGGCGGAAATTGCAGAGTAGAATGTGTTGATGCGCTGTGTCATTTTATGGTAGGTAAGGACAGTAGGAACTCTTTCTCTGTTAAGGCGGCGGGAAGATTCGGTGAGCGCGGATAGGCCGACCACATTTTTAAAGGGATACCTCAAACAAACATATCACCACCTCCCATCCCCATCACTCCGCTTTCGGGAGGGATCGTTCCCCCGTGATTCTCATTGTCATCCGTCCCTCACGACTGATCTCCCTCACGGTCCTTTCCCCTGCAAGCCGCCAGCCCACTACACCTGCCATGATCCTCCTCCTATTCAGGTCCCGCGGGCAATTCTGCAAGGTAAGGTAACATTTCACCTGATCTATTGTGGCCTTCTCCACACTGGCGAGGCCCGTGATAAATTGGACTTCATTTCGTCGAGCACCAGCTCTCCAGCCCTGAAAAGTGAAGCTTTCTGGTGTCCAAACATTTGAATTCTGGTTCCCAATCCCGACCTGATAGTTTCGGTCCATGGTTTATTCTTGTGCCACGGTGAGGATACACTCAAGCCGTAGGAGCAACAACCTGATGTCATGAATGTCAGTTAAAACAATCCCCCCTCCTCCCTTCTACTTCTATTCACCGCTCCGGGCTCGTGTTTATTCTCACCCGCCTTTATCACCTCACTCGTCGTCCCCGTCCTGCTCCTTTTCTCTGTGCTCCTCTGTCCTCTCTTACCAGATTCCTTCTGCTCCAGCGCTTTATCTTTGATATCCACTTAATCTTATATACCCACTTTTATACCCACCTCTATACCCATTTCATATTGTATACCCACTTCGCTTCATCTAGTTATCTTTTCCCTCTCCACGTCATTTTATCCTGGTGTCTCCCTGCTTACTTGCCAAACCTGAAGAAAGGTCTTGGGTAGATGATAGAATAAACGTCAAACGATTATTCATGTCAAAAGATGCTGCCTGACCTGCTGAGTTCCTCGAGCATTTTCTGTGCTGCTTTGGATTCCATCAGGTGCAGAATTTCACATGTTTAAAATATTAAAATATATGTATTTTTAAAATTTGAAATGGACAGAGACGCACAGATGAGAGAATCATTTTCAAAAACTTCACACTGCATGTGACTTCGGAGATTAACTTGTCGGGGGAAATGTGAAAGAAAGAAATTGTGGCAGGAATAAATTTCAGCCCCAAAATAATCAAAATATATCCCGTCTGATTTTCTGCTGTCAATAGTGATGGAATTTATCAGAACGACAAATCATCCTGTAGTAATACAAGACTTCAAACTGCGGGTGTACCTCTAAATAATACATAGCCGGTCATACTTTATATTTTAGAAAAAAAAACATAGAAAACATACAAAACAATACAGGCCCTTCGGCAGACAAAGCTGTACCGAACATGTCTCTACCTTAGAATTACCTAGGCTTTACCCATAGTCCTCTATTTTTCTCAGCTCCATGTAGCCACGCAGGAGTCTCTTAAAAGACCCTGTCGTTTCCGACTCCACCACATCCGCCGGCATCGCATTCCACGCACTCACCACTCTGCGTAAAAAAAAACTTACCCTGATATCTCCTCCGTACCTACTTCCAAACACCTTTAAACTATGCCCTCTCGTGCTAGCCATTTAAGCCCTGGAGAAAAGCCTCTGACTATCTATATGATCAATGCCTCCCATTATTTTGTACACCTTTATCAGGTCAGCTCTCATCCTCCGTTGCTCCAAGAAGAAAAGACCGAGTTCACTCAACCTATTCTCATAAGGCATGCTCCCCAATCTAGACAACATCCTTGTAAATCTCCTCTGCACCCTTTCTATGATTTCCACATCCTTCCTGTAATGAAACATAGAAACATAGAAAATAGGTGCAGGAGTAGGCCATTCGGCCCTTCGAGCCTGCACCGCCGTTTATTATGATCATGGCTGATCATCCAACTCAGAACCCCGCCCCAGCCTTCCCTCCATACCCGCTGACCCCCGTAGCCACAAGGGCCATATCTAACTCCCTCTTAAATATAGCCAATGAACTGGCCTCAACTGTTTCCTGTGGCAGAGAATTCCACAGATTCACTACTCTCTGTGTGAAGAAGTTCTTCCTAATCTCGGTCCTAAAAGACTTCCCCTTTATCCTCAAACTGTGACCCCTCGTTCTGGACTTCCCCAACATCGGGAACAATCTTCCTGCATCTAGCCTGTCCAATCCCTTTAGGATTTTATACGTTTCAATCAGATCCCCTCTCAATCTTCTAAATTCCAACGAGTACAAGCCCAGTTCATCCAGTCTTTCTTCATATGAAAGTCCTGCCATCCCAGGAATCAATCTGGTGAACCTTCTTTGTACTCCCTCTATGGCAAAGATGTCTTTCCTCAGATTAGGGGACCAAAACTGCACACAATACTCCAGGTGTGGTCTCACCAAGGCCTTGTACAACTGCAGTAGTACCTCCCTGCTCCTGTACTCGAATCCTCTCGCTATAAATGCCAGCATACCATTTGCCTTTTTCACCGCCTGCTGTACCTGCATGCCCACTTTCAATGACTGGTGTATAATAACACCCAGGTCTCGTTGCACCTCCCCTTTTCTTAATCGGCCACCATTCAGATAATAATCTGTTTTCCTATTTTTGCCACCAAGGTGGATAACTTCACATTTATCCACATTAAATTGCATCTGCCATGAATTTGCCCATTCACCCAACCTATCCAAGTCACTCTGCATCCTCTCAGCATCCTCCTCACAGCTAACACTGCCACCCAGCTTCGTGTCATCCGCAAACTTGGAGATGCTACACTTAATTCCCTCATCCAAGTCATTAATATATATTGTAAACAACTGGGGACCAGCACTTAGCCTTGCGGTTCCCCACTAGTCACCGCCTGCCATTCTGAAAAGGTCCCGTTTATTCCCACTCTTTGCTTTCTGTCTGCTAACCAATTCTCCATCCACATCAATACCTTACCCCAAGACCGTGTGCTTTAAGTTTGCACACTAATCTCCTGTGAGGGACATTGTCAAAAGCCTTTTGAAAATCCAAATATACCACATCCACTGGTTCTCCCCTATCCACTCTACTAGTTACATCCTCAAACAATTCTATGGGATTCGTCAGACATGATTTTCCTTTCACAAATCCATGCTGACTTTGTCCGATGATTTCACCGCTTTCCAAATGTGCTGTTATCACATCTTTGATAACTGCCTCCAGCAGTTTCCCCACCACCGACGTTAGGCTAACCGGTCTATAATTCCCCGGTTTCTCTCTCCCTCCTTTTTTAAAAAGTGGGGTTAAATTAGCCACCCTCCAATCCTCAGGAACTAGTCCAGAATCTAACGAGTTTTGAAAAATTATCACTAATGCATCCACTATTTCTTGGGCTACTTCCTTAAGCACTCTAGGATGCAGACCATCTGGCCCTGGGGATTTATCTGCCTTCAATCCCTTCAATTTACCTGACACCACTTCCCTACTAACATGTATTTCACTCACTTCCTCCATCTCACTGGACCCTCTGTCCCCTACTATTTCTGGAAGATTATTTATGTCCTCCTTAGTGAAGACAGAACCAAAGTAATTATTCAATTGGTCTGCCATGTTCTTGCTCCCCATAATCAATTCACTTGTTTCTGTCTGTAGGGGACCTACATTTGTCTTTACCAGTCTTTTCCTTTTTACATATCTATAAAAGCTTTTACAGTCAGTTTTTATGCTCCCTGCCAGTTTTCTCTCCTAACCTTTTTTCCCCTTTCTAATTAAGCCCTTTGTCCTCCTCTGCTGAACTCCGACTCTCTCCCAGTCCTCAGGTGAGCCACTTTCTCTGGCTAATTTGTATGCTTCTTCTTTGGAATTGATACTATCCCTAATTTCTCTTGTCAGCCACGGGTGCACTACCTTCCTTGATTTATTCTTTTGCCAAACTGGGATGAACAATTGTAGTAGTTCATCCATGCAACCTTTAAATGCTTGCCATTGCATATCCACCATCAATCCTTTAAGTGTCATTTGCCAGTCTATCTTAGCTAATTCACGTCTCATACCTTCAAAGCTACCTCTCTTTAAGTTCAGAACCTTTGTTTCTGAATTAACTATGTCACTCTCCATCTTAATGTGAATTCCACCATATGAGGGACCAGAATTGAGCAGAGTACTCCAAGTGGTGTTTGACCAGGTTCCTATATAGCTGCAACATTACCTCTTTGCTCTTAAACCCAGTCCCACGATTGATGAAGGACAACTCAACTTCAGAAGTCATAATTAAATGCATATAAATAAGAGTGAATATGAGAAACCGGTGAAATTCAGAATTACTGTGCCTTAGGTCAGGATAATCAGATCCGATTGCAAACTAATGGAGACAAGATCAAATGCGAATCAGCACATCGACAAAGAAATTGAGACCGTGCAGAACAATGCGGAAAACGCTTTTAACATCCTCAGCTCAAATCAATTTCTGCAGCACCGCGGGCCGATAAAGCGTCTACATTGCAGTCTCGCATTAACAAGAATAAAAGTTGACGGAACATGGAACAAGTGTTCCGTCAACAAGCTCCACAAGTCTCAGATGGAGCACATGAGGTGACATTGTACAACGCTCGGGCCGAGGAGGACATGAAAATCACACAGCACAGCATTATTAGTGATCTTCCCCTAATAAACCGTGACTCTAGTACCGTAATATACAGAATATACTTCAATCTGAATTGAAGTCAAATAGTATACGTGGTGTTGGGGGGGGGGGGCGGTGGAGGGAGGGGAACGTGGACTCAGATGGTGAGAAGCCTGCGTCGGGCATTTTCATACCTTACAAGGCGCAGATTGGAAGTCTGTGTGGGGCGCCACTCCTCGCACAGACCAGATCAATGTGTGATTAAGTGCCTTGCTCAAGAGCACAAACACGTTGCCACAGCTGAGGCTCGAACTAGCGACCTTGAGATAACGAGACGAACGCCTTATCCACTTGGTCACGTGCCTAACACGAGACTTACGAGACTTCAGTGGGTGAATATACGAGACTTAGAATAAAACTCAAACATTCAATGTAAACTTTCCAACACATCGGCCAGGCTATTCTCCAAACAAATGCAATATCTCTGTGCCTTGCCCCGTTGTACATGTAACACCGCACATAAAGCCGCATTAATATACTGGATTCAGAGTCTAGCTCAACAGTGTTATGACAGTCTTTATTTTATCTCGATATACAATGTCCGATACAATTTTAAAACCAGCAAATATACTAAGCAAACAAAAAAAAATTCGCCTCACGTGAACAAACCGCACAGGGGCATGCCTCAAATAAATAGCAGATCAGGTGTAATTTTAAACTCCTAAAAAGTGATGATTTTTTTTCACAATGGTGACACGCTGTTGATAATATCGCAACGCTGAACAGCGATACTTCTCAGCACGAGACGCAGCCCGGTAACTCATCAAACAGTAGAAAGTAATTTAAAGAAATATGTAAGCAAACTATCTGAAATTCAAAATCACAGCTTTATAAATCGGGATTATTAGAGGAAACGTTAAGTGGCCAAACTATCGAAAATGAATTTAATAGTGACACTCCTGTCTGAGAAAACACTCTGCAGTAACATAGTCATAGTCATCGTCATAGTCATACTTTATTGATACCGGGAGAAATTGGTTAACAGAATGTAACAAATTCCAGCTCTAAAAATCAAGTAAAACTCTCCCCACCAGCATGTTAGAGAGGGTGCAGTTTCAACTTGTTACCATGAGAAAAAAAATACAACAAATAACTAAGTTAAAAAGCTTAAAAGTAAGAAACTACGGAGCAACTGTAACCGGCTGCATGCACGACCGGCGCATGCGCACAAGGAACAACGTGGAGAATGCAGATAATCTATCTCTGAAATAAATCCGAATGACAGAGAATATAAGAACTATACCGTGCCAAAAACAGCTTTTATGTGGAAATTAATCACCCGATACGTCCACGTCATTCAGCCTTCTGTCCCTGGAATAAGCCAGGAATAATACATTTCAAAGTTTCCAGGTGAGTTCAAATAGTGGATCTGCCTGACCTACACAAAACAATGAATGAGGGAAATGCTCCCAAAGTAGCAGAGCAGGACTGTCCCTTCGAATAGATGCGAATAATCAGAACCTGCCGATATTGCATCCAATATATTGAAGCGTCCGCAATTACCTCAAGCCCTCGGACTGATAGATCTGCGTAAACATACCTACTGTTACGGGGAAGGAATTCCAACCAAGCGAAGCAAATAATTGTACAGAATAAATCTGGTCCATAACATAAATCTTCATAACGCTATCCCGGAATCAATTCCATCCAGCAAAGTTAACATCCCACATACATAACGTACGTGGAATCATACACCGCGCTGAGGTCCTCAAGGGAAATATTTCCTTAATATCTACTCCAATTGCAAATTTATTCCAAACCATTTTAAGATACTCCTAGATAGGTACATGGAGTTTAGAATAATAGAGAGCTATGGGTAACCCTGGATAATTTCACAGCGTTGTGGGCTGAAGGGTCTGTATTGTGTTGCAGGTTTTCTGTTTCAGTGTTTCTATTTTCCAAAGTCGTGCCCCATCAGGGGTATGTTGTCTCCCTGGTTCAAGGGTCAAGGATGTCTCTGAGCGGCTGCAGGACATACTGGAGTAGGAGGGTGAACGGCCAGAGGTCGTGGTGCACATAGGTACCAACGATAAACGGAAGAAAAAGAGGTCCTACAAGGTGAATTTAGGGAGTTAGGAGATAAACTAAAAATAAGGACCACAAAGGTAATAATATCTGGACTACTACCAGTGCCACGTGCTACTCAGAGTAGAACTAAGAGGATATTTCAGGTGAATACGTGGCTTGAAAAATGGTGCAAGGGGAGGGATTCAAATTTCTGGGGCATTGGAACCAGTTCTGGAGGAGGTGGGACGGGTACAAACAGGACGGTCTTCACCTGGGCTGGACTGGAACGAATGTCCTAGGGGGAGCGTTTGCTACTGCTCTTCAGGAGGATTTAAATTAATGTAGCAGGGGGATGGGAACAAGTGCAGAGAGACAGAGGGGTGTAAAATGAGGGTAGAAGCAAAAAAGTAGTAAGGTGAAAAGTAAAAGTGGCAGGCCGGCAAATCCAGGACAAAAATCAAAAAGGGCCACTTTTCAACATAATTGTATAAGCGCTAAGACCGTTGTAAAAGCAAGCCTGAAGGCTTTGTGCGTCAATACAAGGAGCATTCGTAACAAGGTGGATGAATTGAATGTGCAGATAGTTATTTATGAATATGATATAGTTGGGATCACAGAGACATGGCTCCAGGGTGACCAAGGGTGGGTGCTCAACGTTCAGGGATATTCAATATTCAGGAGGGATAGACATGAAAGAAAAGGAGGTGGGGTGGCGTTGCTGGTGAGAGAGGAGATTAACGCAATAGAAAGGAAGGAATTAGCCGGGAGGATGTGGAATCGATATGGGTAGAGCTGCATAACTCTAAGGGGCAGAGGTGGGAGTTGCGTACAGGCCACCTAACAGTAGTAGTGAGGTTGGGGATGGCATTAAATAGGAAATTAGAAATGTGTGCAATAAAGAAACAGCAGTTATAATGGGTGACTTCAATCTACATATAGATTGGGTGAACCAAATTGGTAAGGGTGCTGAGGAAGAAGATTTCTTGGAATGTATGCGGGATAGCTTTCTGAACCAACATGTCGAGGAACCAACTGGACAGCAGGCTATTCTAGACTGGGCATTGAGCAATGAGGAAGGGTTAATTAGCAATCTTGTCGTGCGAGGGCCCTTGGGTAAGAGTGTCCATAATATGCTGGAATTCTTCATTAAGATGGAGAGTGATATAGTTAATTCAGTAACAAAGGTTCTGAACTTAAAGAAGGGTAACTTTGAAGGTATGAGACGTGAATTAGCTAAGATAGACCGGCAAATGATACTTTTTAAAGTGTTGACGGTGGATATGCAATGGCAAACATTTAAAGATCGCATGGATGAACTGTAACAATTGGTTATCACAGTTTGGCAAAAGAATAAACCAGGGAAGGTAGTGCACCCGTGGCTGCCAAGGGAAATTAGGGATAGTCTCAATTCCAAAGAAGAAACATACAAATTAGCCAGAAAAAGCGGCACACCTGAGGATGGGAAAAAATTCAGAGTTCAGCAGAGGAGGACAAATGGCTTAATTATGAAAGGGAAAAAAAAATATGAGAAAAAGCTGGCAGGGAACATAAAAAACTGACTGTAAAAGCTTTCATAGGTATGTGAAAAGAAAAATACTGGTTAAGGCATATGTAGTTCCCTTGCCGTCAGAACCAGGTGAATTGATCATGGGGAATAAGGACATGGCAAAACAATTGAATAACTACTTTGGCTCTGTCTTCGCGAAGGAGGACACAAATAATCTTTCGGAAATAGTAGGGGACCGAGGGTCTAGTTAGATGGAGGATCTGAGGGAAATATATGATAGTAGTGAATTAGTGTTAGGTAAATTGAAGGGATTTAAGGCAGATAAATCCCTAGGGACAGATGGTCTGCATCCCAGAGTGCTTAAGGAAGTAGCCCAAGAAATAGTGGATGCATTAGTGATAATTTTTCAAAACACTTTAGATTCTGGATTAGCTCCTCAGCATTGGAGGGTGGCTAATGCAACCCCGCTTTTTAAAAAAAAAGGAGGGAGAGAGAAACCGGTGAATTATAGTCCTGTAAGCCTGTGTCCTGGTCCGGATCGGGGTCCCTTTAAATTTACTTTGTTTATGTTACGATCCAGACCGTTGATTCCTTGTTTTTCTGTGTCCCTCGACTTTTGTTATTAGCGGCAATTAACGCTCGGGTGAACCGGTAGTTTATAGACTCCGGCTTTCAGCCGTTCGGCGAGGGAGCGTCTGCAAAGTCATCAAGGTACGGCGTGCCAATGTCATCTGGCCGGAGCAAGCCTAGTCTCCGCCCGAAGCGAGTGCCGGTAATTCGCCTTTCCTCACCGGAGCAACCCTGTCCAGTTATCTCGCCAAAGCGAGCCTGCTAAGTTTCCTCACCGAGGTGGGTCCGTCAGATAACCCGCCGGCGGGAGTCAAGAACCGCTGTCTGCTGTTCCCGGGTCAAGTCGAGAGCTCGCCACTACCCAGAAGCTCCAAGACAAGTCCTAGCTCCGGCGGCATTCAAGCACTAAGTCAAGTCCTTTCTCTGAATGCTTCCCAGTTCTGATTCAAGTCCTGGCCCTAGCGGTCTGTGTTTCCTGTCCTACCGCCTTGTCTGAATCCCTTCTCTACCCCTCTCGCCTATAGCTCTCGTCTGCAGCCCCGCCTGCACTTCTGTCTAGTTCCATCACCGGTGCTAGATAGGTACTGTCTGGTGTTCATTCGTTTCGGTCTTGGCTTGTCTTGTCCTCGCCTCCGTGGGGTTAGTCAAGCCGTCCTGCCGTTGTTCCGCGGGGGTCATGTCTTGTCTTGTCTGGCCCTCGCCTCCGTGGGGGTAAGTCTGGCCGTCTTGCCGTTGCCCCGCTGGCAGTTATGTCATGCCTTGTCTTGTACTCGCCTCCTTGGGGTAAGTCAGGCCGTCTTGCCGTTGCCCGGCGGGGGGTCATGTCTTGTCGTGTCTAGTCCTCGCCTCCGTGGGGTAAGTCAGGCCGTTTTGCCGTTGCCCCGCGGAGCGTCATGAGTCCCGGCCCTATGTCCTGTACCAAAGGAGGGATCCCGTCTCTCTGTTCTGTATTTGAGTCCCGGCCCTGTGTCCTGTGCCCCAGCAGGGGTCCCGTCTCTCTGTTCTGTGTGTGCGACCCGGCCTTATGACCTGTACCCAAGTAGGGGTCCCGGCTCTCTGTTCTGTTTGTGAGTGCCGGCCCTATGCCCTCTACCCAAGGAGGGGTCCTGACTCTGTGTTCTGTGTATGTGTCTATGGTTCCGTGTACCTGTTCTCCCGAGACCGAGGCTCTGTGTTTCCATGTTCCTCCTCTCCCTAGCCCATGCCATGTCCTTGCCTGCTTCTGGGGCCCGAGTTAGAGGCAAGACCCAAGTACTGGGTCCTTGCCCGGTCTCTGGCTCGGATTCTATATCCTAGCCTCTTCATGTCTCCCATAGTTCTGGGAGCTGATTCCGAATCCAAGCCCAGACGCTTGGTCCCAGTCTAGTCGTAGTCCCGAGTCCTTGTCCATTTCACTATTTCTGCTCCTGCTTTGCTCTCCTGGTATCAAACAACAAACTAAATCTAAGTAACCTCACAAGATGTGTCTTGCATTTGGGTCCACCCTTGCTCCCTGTAGCCTGCCACTGTGACAGCCTGACGTCGCCTGTGGGGAAAGTGCCAGAGTCAGTTATCAAAGATGTGATAACAGCACATTTGTAAAGCAGTGAAATCATTGGACAAAGTCAGCATGGGTTTGTGAAAGGAAAATCATGTCTGACGAATCTCATAGAAGTTTTTGAGGATGTAACCAGTAGAGTGGATAGGGGAGAACCAGTGGATGTGGTATATTTGGATTTTCAAAAGGGTTTTGACAAGGTCCCACACAGGAGATTAGTGTGCAAACTTAAAGCACACGGTATTGGGGGTAAGGTACTGGTGTGGGTGGAGAATTGGTTAGCAGACAGGAAGCAAGGAGTGGGAATAAACGGGACCTTTTTAGAATGGCAGGCAGTGACTAGTGGGGTACCGGAAGGCTCAGTGCTGGGACCCCAGTTGTTTACAATATATATTAATGACTTGGATGAGGGAATTAAATGCAGCATCTCCAAGTTTACGGATGACACGAAGCTGGGAGGCAGTGTTAGCTGTGAGGAGGATGCTAAGAGGATGCAGGGTGACTTGGATAGTTTAGGTGGGTGGGCAAATTCATGGCAGATGCAATTTACTGTGGATAAATGTGAAGTTATCTGCTTTGTTGGCAAGAACAGGAAAACAGATTATTATCTGAATGCTGGGCGATTAGGAGAAGGGAAGGTGCAACGAGACCTGGGTATCATTGTACAGCAGCCATTGAAAGTGGGCATGCAGGTACAGCAGGCGGTGAAAAAGGCGAATGGTATACTGGCATTCATAGCAAGGAGATTCGAGTACAGGAGCAGGGAGGTACTACTGCAGTTGCACACGGCCTTGGTGAGACCATACCTGGAGTACTGTGTGCAGTTTTGGTCCCCTAATCTGAGGAAAGACATTCTTGCCATCGAGGGAGTACAAATTAGGTTCACCAGATTGATTCCTGGGATGGCAGGACTTTCATATGATGAAAGACTGGATCGACCAGGCTTATACTCGTTGGAATTTAGAAGACTGAGTGGGGAGCTTATTGAAACATATAAAATCCTAAAGGGATTGGACTGGCTAGATGCAGGAAGATCGTTCCCGATGTTGGGGAAGTCCAGAACGAGGGGTCACAGTTTGAGAATAAAGGGGAAGCCTTTTAGGACCGAGATGAGGAAAAACTTCTTCACACAGAGAGTGGTGAATCTGTGGAATTCTCTGCCACAGGAAACAGTTGAGGCCAGTTCATTGGCTATATTTAATAGGGAGTTAGATATAGCCCTTGTGGCTAAAGGGATCGCGGATATGGAGAGATGGCAGGTACACGGTTTTGAGTTGGATGATCAGCCATGATCATACTGAATGGCGTTGCAGGCTCGAATGTCCAAATGGCCTACTCCTGCATCTATTTTCTATGTTTCTATGTTTATATCATACATATCCCCACTCTTCACAGCGAATTTGTTCCATATCCCGTTGCAGTTGCTTTGGTTAACACGGAAAGTAAACCCATCAGCATTTCAGAAATTCTCAACGCAATCGTCCATGACCAGTCCGGTCGCTTAAATGCTGCGGAAACGCATACCCCACACAACAACATCAGAATGAGTGAGGGACTGATGGCAGCATTCCGGAAGAGGAATTCTGGAGAAAACAGTAACCCTCTCTGATGGCTCAGCAGTGGACACGGAGAGAAGTGTCAAAATCTCGGGCGATAATACCTCCGAGGATCCAGCATAAATCCAGCACGGTAATGCAATCGCGATAGCATGACAGGGGTTCGACAGCATTAGTTGGTTGATTAAATACAGTATATCACGGATGTCCGAAAACAGTGAAGCACCCTCGACACTGTCCCATCGCGCACTCTCCCGGGGTCAGACACAGAGTGTAGCTCCTTTCGCACCTTCCCATCACACTCCATGAAAAATATTCCAGACATATTACAGACCAGTCTGAAGCTGTCAGAAGAAAACCGAAATGAATATTATATTATTTATGAATGGGACATCGCTCGAATAAATTGATACTGTGGTGCAGATATAGTGGAACGGATAACGGAATCGGCAAACTTAAGTGTACAGTGATACACGGTGAAGGGAGCAATTTGGAATTGCTGAGAGAGAAATGCATTCATATAAACGCTGCTGGAACGTAAACGCGCTGATTCTGAGAGTTTTATTTCGAGTAAATTACGAATTTAAATACGCACTTACTTATTTAAGTAATTTAATTTATTTATAGTTTATTTTTATTCAACATTTAAGAAGTTGTGTTGCCAACCCATAGAAAGTTACAGACCAGGCGCTGCTCAATTGGCTCTATGAGGTTGAGCAAGGAATAGCGTGCAGAATGAAGTCGGGCCGAACAGTCTGTTTGCTATATGACTACTACGCAGAATGTACTGCTCCGTAAAACGTCATCATTCATAAGTGCACTGTCCATCTCACGATTTTGACATATAGAAACTATAGACCTGTCAGCCTGACATCAGTGATTGGGAAGTTGTTGGAAACGATTGTTGGGGATGAGATTACGGAGTACCTGGAGGCACATGTCAAGAGAGGCCAAAGGCAGCATGGTTTCCTGATAGGAAATTCCTGCCTGCCAAACCTATTGCAATTCTTTGAGGAAATTACAAGCACGGTAGACAAAGAAGATGCAGTAGACGAAGAGTACCTGGATTTTCAGAAGGCCTTTGACAAGATGCCGCACATGAGGCTGCTTAGCAAGTTAAGAGCCCATGGAATTACAGGGAAAACTACTAGCGTGGGTGTAGCATTTGCTGGTCGGCAGAAAAGAGCGAGTGGTAATAAAAGGATCCTATTCTGGCTGGCTGCCGTTTACCAGTGATGTTCCACAGGGGTCGGTGTTGGGACAGTTGCTTTTTACGATGTATGTTAATGATTTGGACGACAGCATTAATGGATTTGTGGCTAAATTTGCCGATGATGCAAAGATAGGTGGAGGAGCGGATAGTGTTGTGGAAACATACAGCCTGTAGAGAGACTTAGATAGTTTAGGGGAATGGGCAAAGAAGTGGCAAGTGTAATACAATGTTGGAAACTGTATGGTCATGCACTTCGGTGGAGCAAATAAACGGACAGACTATTATTTAGATGGGGAGAGAATTCAAAATGCAGAGATGCAAAGGGACTTGAGAGCCCTTGTGCAATATACTCTAAAGGTTAACCTCCAGTTTGAGATGGTTGTGAAGAAGGCGAATGCAGTGCTGGCATTCATTTCTAGAGGGATAGAAGATCAGCGCAGGTGTGATGTTGAGATGAGATTTTGAGGATCTATAAAACACGATTGAGACGACACTTGGAGTATTGTGTGCAGTATTGTGCTCCTTATTTTTGAAAGGATATACTTACATTGGAGAAGGTTCAGAGAAGATTTGCGACAATGATTCCAGGAATAAAGGGTTACCATATGAGAAGCGTCTGGTAGCTCTTGGGCTGTATTCCCTGAAGTTCAGGAGAATGAGTGGGGGGAGGGTAGGGTGGAATCTCATAGTAGCTTACAGAATGTTAGAAGGCCGAACAGATTAGATACGGCGAAGTTATTTCCCATTGTAGGGGATTCTAGGACAAGAGGGCACGCCTTCAGGATTGAAGGACGTCCTTTTACAATAGACAATAGGTGCAGGAGTACGCCATTCGGCCCTTCGAGCAAGGACCGCCATTCACTGTGATCATGGCTGATCATCCACAATCAGTATCCAGTTCCTGACTTATCCCCACAACCTTTGATTCTGCTATCTTTAAGAGCTCCATCCATCTCTTTCTTGATAGCATACAGAGACTTGGCGTCCACAGCCTTCTGGGGTAGAGCATTCCATATATCCACCACTCTCTGGGTGAAAATGTTTTTCCTCATCTCCGTTCTAAATGGCCTACCTCTTATTCTTAAACTATGGCCTCTGGTTCTGGACTTACCCATCAACGGGAACATGCTTCCTGCCTCCAGCGTTTCCAATCCCTTAATAATCTTATATGTTTCAACAAAACCCCTCTAGGCCTTCTAAATTCCAGAATATACAAGCCCAGTCGCTCCAATATTTCAACATATCATTGTCGTGCCATCTCGGGAATTAACCTTGTGAACCTACGCTGCACTCCCTCAATAACAAGGATGTCCTTCCTCAAACTGGGAGACCAAAAATGCACACAGTACTCCAGGTGTGGTCTCACCAGTGCCCTGTACAGCTGCAGATGGACCTCTTTGCTTTTATACTCAATTCCCCTTGTTATGGAGGCCAGCATGCCATTGGCTTTCTTCACTTCCTGCTGTACTTGTGTGCTTCCTTTCAGTGACTGATGTACAAAGACACCAAGATCTCGTTGTACTTCCCCTTTTCATAACTTGACTCCATTTAGAAAATAATATGCCTTCCTGTTCTTAACACCAAAGTGGATAACCTCACATTTATGGACATTAAACTGCATCTGCCATGCATCTGCCCACTCACCCAATCTTTCCAAGTCACCCTGCAATCTCCTAACATCCTCCGCACATTTCACACTGCCACCCAGCTTTGTGTCATCGTCAAATTTGCTAATGTCACTTTTAATTCTCTCATCTAAATCATTAATATATATTGCAAACAGCTGCGGTCCCAGCACTGAACCCTGAGGTGCTCCACTGGTCACCGCCTGCCATTCCAGAAGGAACCTGTTAATCGCTATCCTGTGTTTTCTGTCAGCCAGCCAATTATCAATCCATGTCAGTGCTCTGCTCCTAATACAATGTGCCCTAATTTTGCCCACTAATCTCCTATGTGGGACTTTATCAAAGGCTTTCTGAAAGTCCAGGTGCACGACATCCACTGGCTCTCCTTTGTCCATTTTTATAGTTACATCCTCAAAAAATTCCAGAAGATTAGTCAAGCACGATTTGCCCTTCGTAAATCCATGCTGACTCGGACCAATCCTGTTACTACTATACAGATGTGTCGTAATTTCATCTTTTATAATTGACTCCAGCATCTTTCCCACCACCGACTTCGGGATAACCGGACTATAATTCCTTGTTTTCTCTCTTCCACCCTTCTTGAAGAGAGCGACGACGTTAGCCACTCTCCAATCCACAGGAACTGATCCTGAATCTAGAGAACATTGGAAAATGATTACCAATGCGTCCACGATTTCTAAAGCCACCTCCTTAAGTACACTGGGATGCAGACCATGAGGTCTCGGGGACTTATCAGCCTTCAGACCCAACGGTCTATTCAACACCGTTTCCTGCCTAATATAAATTTCCTTCAGATCATCCATTACCCTAGGTCCTTTGGCCACTATTATATCTGGGAGATTGTTTGTGTTTTCCCTAGTGAAGACAGATCCAAAGTACCTGTTCAACTCGTCTGCCATTTCCTTGTTCCCCATATTATTTCAAGTGACCAATTTTGGTGTTAAGTATTTTGTTTTCCTTTTCACATACCTAAAGAAGCTTTTACTATCCTCGTTTACATTGTTGGCTAATATACCTTCGTACCTCATTTTTTTTCTCCGCGTATTGCCTTTTTAGTTACCTTCTGTTGCTCTTTAAAAGTTTCCCAATCCTCCGGCTTCCCACTCGTCTTTGCTATGTTATACTTTTTCTCTTTTATTTTTATACTGTCCATTACTTCCTTTGTCAGCAACGGCCTCCCTTTACTCCCTTTAGGGAGTAAGAACTGAGATGCAGAGAAACTACTTTAGTCAGAGGGTGGTAAATCTGTAGATATGCTGTGGAGCCAAGTCATTGGGTGTATTTCCTGTCAGGATATTCCCTAGGACCTAGAGGGAAGTTAGTGTGGAAATAGCAGGGATCTGACAGAAATATTTCAAATGTCATTAGAAACGGGGATGGTGCTGCAGGACTGGCGTGTTGCTCATCTTGTTCCATTGTTTAAAAAGGGTTCTAAGAGTAAACCTAGCTATTATCGACCTGTGCTTTTGACGTCAGTGGTGGGTAAATTGATCGAAAGTGTTCTTATAAATGGTATATATAATTATCTGGATAGACAGGGTCTGATTAGGAACAGTGGACATGGATTTCTGCGTGGAAGGTCATGTTTGACAAATCTTATTGAATTTTTTGAGGAGGTTACTAGGAAAGTGGACGAGGGTGAAGCGGTGGATGTTGTCTATATAGACTTCAGTAAGGCCTTTGACAATGTTCCACACTGAAGGTTAGTTAGGAAGGTTCAATCGTTAGGTATTTGTCATGGTCCGGTCCGTGAAGTCTGCACTCCAGTTCAAGGTCCGGTCCTTGGACTCAGGACTCCGGGTCTTCCAGCTGTCCCTTGTTTTGGTTGAGTTAATCATAGTCACCTGATTCCCATCTTGAGGGTTAGAATATAAGTAGCTTTGTGGTTAAGTGTGGGCGGTTGGATGTCTTATCAAAATTCCCTGGGAGCAACCTGCCAGTGGAAGGCCAGAGCGGCCACTTGCCATCTTTAGGCCGCGTTACAAAACCATCGCTTCATGGAGCCTTGCTTTCGATAGTCGCAGCCGTCTTTGCGGTATCGATTCGGCTGTTTCCCGAGCCAGCTGAGTGGCCGTCAGCCACTCTGAGCTAGGTAGGGATCAACCTGTTTCCATAGCCAACCTAGGTTGCTGGCTGTAACTGCGACTCGGAGCAACCCCAATGCAGAGATGGATCTGTCTGTCGTTTTTTGGTGTTTGTCTCTTCTTGTCTTCGCCTCCGTGGGGTAAGTCAGGCCGTTCCGTTGCCCTGCGGGGTATCTGTCTTGTCTTGTCCTCAGCTCCGTGGGGTAAGTCAGGCTGTTCTGCCGTTGCCCTGCGGGGGGATCTGTCCTGTCTTGTCCTCGCCTCTGTTGGGTAAGTCCAGTCGTTCTACCGTTACCTGACGGAAGGATCTGACCCACATTGGTGTGGAGATGAAGTTGAGTCCCGGCTTTTCGAAGGATAAGTCCCGGCTCTATGTTGATGTACAGTTCCCAGTCTGATCCGAGCTCCAGCCTCCGAGTTATCAGCCTCTGCATTCCAAGACTCAAGACCCCAGCCTGCAGCCTCCAGCCTCAAGCCGCAAGAGCCAAAACCCAGGCCTCAAGCCTCAAGAGCCAAGAACCCAAGACCCCAGCCTGTCTCCAAGCTCAGGCCTCTAGACCCCAGCCACGTCCTGTACTGAAGTCATGACATGTCCTTGCCTGGTTCTGGGGTCCGAGCCCGAGGGACGACCGGAGTTCCAGGTCCTTGTCCAGTCTCTGGCTCGGATTCCAAGCCTTGTCTCCTAGTCCATGATTTCTAGTCCTGGTCCCGTTCTCCCTAGCCCAGGCTCCTAGTTCTTAGTTCCTTGTCCGGGTTTCCTGTCTAGTCCATGTCCCAGCCCAAGTTTGCGTTCTTGTCCCTGCTCCTTGTTTGTATCCTGTCACGTCCCTACTCTAGTCGAGTCCTCTTCCTTGTACTTCAGTGTCTGTGTCTCGCATTTGGGTCCGTTCCCAGCGCCTCCCAGTGTGACAGTGTTAATATTACAGTAGTAAAATTGATTCAGCAGTGGCTGGATGGGAGACGCCAGAGTGTAGTGGTGAATAACTGTTTGTCAGACTGGAAGCCGGTGACTAGTGGTGTGCCTCAGGGATCTGTACTGCGTCCAGTGTTGTTTGTCATATATATTAATGATCTGCATAATGGGGTTGTAAATTGGATTATTAAGTATGCAGACAATAGTAAGAAAGGTGGAGTTGTGGATAATGAAGTAGGTTTTCAGAGCTTGCAGGGAGATTTAGGCCAGTTAGAAGAGTGGGCTGAAAGATGGCAGATGGAGATTAACGCTGATAATTGTGAGGTGCTACATTTTGGTAGGACTATTCAAAATAGGACATACATGGTAAATGGTAGGGCATTGAATAATGGAATAGAACACAGAGGGATCTAGGAATATAATGGTGCATAGTTCTCTGAAAGTGGAATATCATGTGGATAGGGTGGTGATGAAAGCTTTTGGTATGCTCAGAGCATTGCGTATAGGAGTTGGGATGTAATGTCGAAATTCTACAAGGCATTGGTAAGGCCAAATTTGGAGTATTGATATTATGGAGTATTCTGGTCACCGAATTATAGGAAAGATGTCAACAAAATTGAGAGGGTACTGATAATATTTACCAGAGTGTTACCTGGGTTTCATCTCCTAAGTTACAGAGAAAGTTGAACAAGATGGGTCTCTATACTTTGGAGCGTAGAAGGTTGAGTGGGGCTTGATAGAAGTATTTAAAATTATGAGGGGGATTGATAGAGTTCACGTGGACAGGCTTTTCCCATTGAGAGTGGGAAAATTTCAAACAAGAGGACATGAGTTGAGAGTTAAAGAGCAAAT